>NC_089591.1:17246501-17545517 GCF_019320115.1 Miscanthus floridulus | reverse complement strand
AAAGCTATTAATAACTAGATTACTAGACATCAAGATCAATATCAAAATCTTTATGCTAATTGTTTCTCCAGCAACGGCGCTAGAAAGCTTGTTGGTATTTTTAACGCACATAGAAAAATCCACAAGCGCACAAATACCGTTGTAGCTTTCACTCGGGAGTATTCTAGAGTATCGTATTTATCCACAGGGAAATAATGGTTAAAGAAGTTGATAATTCACTATCATGTATCTACTTATGGTATACTAACTAAATGAAAGTGGGGGTAAGTGTTGATAATGATAGGAGTTATGAATAATAACACACACATAAGAGAATTCCATAATAAATGAGCAGTCTAGCTAAGTTGAGAGGACAACGGGTGAGTTCAAGGTTCCTAAATACTTCTCTATTACTTTGGTTCTATAGGGTATAACGGATTCATGGGTAGATATAGCGATCACACACAATAACAATTTGGAGCAACAGTACCTTCCCAACTCTTGAGGGGGTGAGAAAGCGTAGATGGGGGAAGGCTGCCTAAAGCTCTACGAACACCAATCCTGACATGGTGGATTACAACGGCCTGATAGAGCTATCACCCCTGGGGCTACCACAACTAACCGTAGGATTGAACGCAATCTCATGTAACCTATAGTCTACACACCATGTCTATACTACGGATAACTACTCTAGTCACATATGCTAACTAAAGCACTCGATGCAAGCGGAGATCCCATGCTAAGGTATGATAACTATACTAACCATACACATGAAAGGAATAAAAGTAGATAGAGAAGATAACTATAATAAAGCATAAGTCTTGCAAAGGTGAGATAAAAGATATACCCAACCTCCGAAGATTTCTCCAGAACCTGAGCATGGCTCAACTCTCCCTAACTCTCAACTAGAGCTATTCTACTTCAACATCTTGAGAGCTTTGTGGGGATTTTCTCTTGTGGTGTATCTTGATATGAATGAGAGATGGCCTCTAGGAGGGGGTAGGGGTGCCTTATATAGGGGAGATGGAGTAGGGGGCAAGGCATTGCCACATCATTGATTCGTGTCAACTCCCTCGATCACCAGTTGGATGAACTGACTTAAAACTGCCTTAAAATTAACGGTGTAGATCTTGGAAACACACATGAGGCGTCGAAGAGCGAATGGGCTCTAGAGTGGGCTGGGCGGCCACCCCACTAGGCCAGCCGGACCACCACTTTGGCAAGTGGGCCTCCCCTTCGTGTGGTGGTTCCTGGACTCCGTCTTGAGTTGCCTTTTGCAGTTTTCGCGAGTTGAATCACTTGTTGTCGTTGGTTGGCTTGTTTCGACTGTATGACAGTGGTCCTAGGGCTGTTTTCTAGATAAATTCTCCTACATACAAATATTCACCAAACCTTGTGGAATCCATTAGTTTAAACCCTTAGACCTCTGTTTGTTGATGGAATTAAGCATATATGTAGGATATGTTGACGGTTTATGATTGACATTAACAACCATCAACAGACATGATATTGAGTCATGTGACTAAGGTGGAGAAGATCAAGACAAGACTTGGCTTGATGGACCAGTTGCAAAGGTGAAGGGCAAGTTGGAGGCTTTGGAGCGATGGACAGCGTGGCGGTGAAGCTTGAGCAAGACTTGGCACCGATGGATGAAGGCAACGGTGAAAAGCAAGTGAGGTCAAGATGGATGAACCAACAAGGTCACATGATGCTATAAAGTGGATCATATCATTTGTGATATGGTTGGTGCATGTGTTGCATCAACATCGGAGGAGATGGAATGGAATGCGCAAGGCAAAGGTATAACCTAAAGGGTATTTCATTTCACCAGTCATCTAGTGCCACTCGAGTGATCTAACTTTTCATTGTTGCTAGGATCGAGTGGCGTGGTGAAGAGAGTGCTAATCCTTTGGAAAATATTTGTGAAAAGCTAACACACATACACAAGATGGTGGACACTTGGTGGTGCTGGCACATTTGCAAAGGAAGAATTGTTGGAGTTGATTTCGATCAACTTGGAGAAGAAAAGGCGAAGAAAAGAGCAAGTTTGGGTTGTCTGTGGGTCAGAAAACACAACCAAACTTGTAGCCAACATGTAGCCTAGCTTGGAGGGGGTGGCACCACCCATTCTGGTGTGCACTTGCCACCCCCTACAACGTGCCCAAATCAGCACACCACCCTTTCGTATTTTGGGCATAACTCTTAACTCCGAACTCCAATTTCGATGATATAGGACTTTTTGGAAAGCTAATGAAATTCTATACAAGATTGAAGTGTTGGTTTTTGGATTTGAGCTGAAGGGGCACTACCATGGTCACCAGACTGTACAGTGCCTGACGTCGCCTTATTTTTCCAGAGAGGGGCGAAAACACGGTTTGGGTGCCACGGGGGCACCAACACCCCTAGGGTGGTGCACTGCCCCCCTATGTCCATTGGGCACTGCCACCCTATGTCCGGTGCCCATACATTGCTGTTCGGTGACTGCACATAAATGTGCTCCAAGGCTCCAACAGTTGTATTTGGCTTGGGGGGCTATAAATAGAGGTGGAGCTTGGCCTTGAGCAGGTTGCTGAGCACCCTTAAGCCTTGGTGGCTTGTGTAGGTGTGCTTGGAAGCCCTCTAACTCACAAACGCTTGATAGTGATCATCCAATTGAGTGTGAGAGTGATTCTAGTGCATTGCATTGTGAGATTGCATCAAGTGGCACTAGGTGATTGAGTTGCAAGCCGGTGGTGCTTGTTACTCTTAGAGGTTGCCACCTCCTAGACGGCTTGGTGGTGGTCTCCGTCGAAGCATGCAAAGAAGATTGTGTGGAGGTCCAGAGAGGTGACTGTGAGGGGTGTTGTGCTCGCCCCGTGAAGCCACAAAGAGCAACTCTAGTTGAGCGTGTCATTGAGCTACTCTCACTTGGTCCATGGGGTTCTTGTGGTGCCAAACATGTGGGCTTGGTGTGGTGCCAATTAGCCGCTAAACCACCAAGTGAACGAGCGATACAACGGGGACTAGCGTGTTGGCGAGCATGTGAACCTTGGGATAAAAAATCACCGTGTCATCTTTTTCTTCCCGTTGGTTTGCATTCCCTTTACCCATGCTTGTATTTACTCTCATATACATTGTGCTTGTGTAGTTGCTAATTAGTTAACTTGTGTAGCTTGTTAGTTACCTTCTTGCTTATGTAGCATAGAAGTAGCTCCCTTGCGTGGCTAATTTAGTTTGAGTAACCTTGTTAGTCACATTGCTTAGTTTGTGTAGCTAAGTAATTTGCGCTCTCTAATTTGGTTGGTGTTGCCTTGTTATTGAGCATTACTAGTGAGCTTAGGAACTTTGTGCTTTTGCTTACTAGATTGTGTAGGAGCTCCCCCAGTTTCTTGAGTACTAGTGGCATAGGTTTGTGCGACCTTGCTCCTAAAATAGGTTAGGAGAGCTCTAGCTAGCCTGGCACCTTAGTTACTTGTTTAGGATCTTTTTAAGGTGTTTGATAACTTAGATATATGGGTGTAGTCTTGGCTAGACCGATAGATTTAATTCCACATTTATTTTGGTTAGCTGGTGCAATTAATTTTAGAAAGAACTATTCACTCCCCTCTAGTCCACCATCTCCACCCTACTTCCAGAGGCATGGTAATGCTTTCAAGATTACATATCAGAATGTTATCATCATAGGATGGAGAATTGGCTACTCATGCAGACTTTCTACCACAGGTTGACTAACAACACTCGTAGAATATGGACGCTGTTGCTGGAGGGTCATTCTTCTCACTCACAATCCCACAAGCAACAGCTCTCATCGAGAAGATGGCCTCCAACCAAGGATGGTATGAAGAACGCCTTCAACCCCGCAAGAGAGATGGAGGTATGCATCAACTCAAGGAGGTAGATATGCTGTTAGCTAAGATGGATCTGCTGATGAAAATGCTTGAAGACCAAGACAATGAGAAGCAAGATGTCATGTACATTCATGACTCTCGCCTGACATGTGAAGAATATAGAAACACTGGGCATTCAGGGAACAACTGTCCTGAAATCCAAGAGGATGTGAACTTCATCAACAACAACAATTATTGTCTTCAACAGAATCAAGGATGGAATCAACAACAAAGGCCTAATTACCAAGGTAACTATCAAGGTAATAATTTCAATAATCAGCTGTTGGCATTTCTTAGCTCTAGCTAGCCGACACCTTAATTGCTTGTTTAGGATCTTTTTAAGGTGCTTGATAACTTAGATATAGGGGTGTAGTCATGGCTAGACCGATAGATTTAATTTCGTATTTTTTTTGATTAGCCGGTGCGATTAATTTTAGAAAGGACTATTCATCCCCCTCTAGTCCGCCATCTTGACCCTACACATGGAATCGGAGTCAGGACTCTCATTTGTGGTCTTTACCGACTCAATAGGATGGCGATTACTGAGCTAGATGATTGTGACTCACATGTTTTTGATGGCATAAACTTTGCACGGTGAAAAACCCATATGCTTGATCATTTTTGGGCAAAGAGGGTTAAGAAGTTTGTTTAGATCCGATAGGAACCAAAGGAACGACGCCCGTAGAAAGGTTTTGGTGAGGTTTCTCTCGCAGCTTTCTCTCACAGCGGTCTCATCTAGGGTTTCGAGTTTTGGTCTTCCACAGCAAAGGGGGTGATCAAGGGGATCTTTGATTATCTTTCCCACCAGAGTTCGTTTGTGTAGGTGACTCTCTTGACCCTGGCCGCGGTGATGGTGACAGGAGATGGTTCTCATGTGGATAAAGATCTGTTGGAGGCGGGCAGCGCCATGGATGAAGAAGAGATTGAAGACCAGGGACTGCTTTCTGAGGAGGAGGATGACGATTCACCGCCGATCATCCTTGACTTCGATGCGGCGGATGCCGTAGTAGCCCACCAGTTTGTGATGTCAAGAGGCTAAGGGACAATCGATTCCTTATTGAGTTGAGATCGGAAGGAGACAAGAGCTATGTGCTGCAGGGGGGCCATGGATCTATCATGGCGACCCTCTTCTCTTTGCTGCTTAGACTGTCTCCAACGGCGTGACCTAAACGCAAAAATGCGTCATGTACAGTGTTTTGGGTCCCCAAAACACTGCTCCAACGGAAGACCGAAAGCAGCTACGCATTCTGCGTCCTCGGCGAGTTGGAAGGCAATTCTGCGTCCTCGAAGAGAGCCGACCCAAACCTGCAGTGGTGGGCCCATAGGAGCCGTTGGGGCAGGGCGTGGCCGGCTCGACTCGGCGAGGCGGGTCTGCGGCGGAGCGTGGCCGGCGAGGCGAGGCGAGGCGGGCTCGAGGACCCTCGTCTGGGAGCAAGGCTGCTCGCGTCTGGGAGCGCCCTACCCCATGCTTCCCCTGGCGCGGCGAGCTTCCCCGCCGGAGCGAGCGGCGAGCCCTGCCCCGCGCTGCGGCCCACCTCCCCGCCGGCGCGGGCAGCAAGCTTGCTCCGCGCGCAACGAGCCCTGCCCCGGCGCGCGGCCCGCCTCCACCTCGGCCATGCCATCCTCCTCACCTTCGCCATCTCCCTCCTCCGCATGGGATCGAGCGCGGGCGCGAGCTCCGCCGGCGCGGGCGCCACCGGCCGGATCCGGGAGAGGGAGGGTCGGGGAAGAAGAAGGGGAGGGAGGGGGGCCGGATCCGGCCGGGAGAGGGAGGGAAGAAGGCAGGCCGCGTCCGCGGCGGGCGCCGCTTGCTCCGAGCGCCACGCCGAGGGGCGTCGTGGCCCGCTGCCGTCGCTGGCGAGGTGCTGCTGCCGCCTGGGGTGAGAAGAGAGTGAGGGAGCGTGGGGATTTGGGGCTCATCGTTGGAGAGGTCAAGAATGGGGTGCGTCGGATATTTTACTGTGCGTTACCTAAACGGTCAAATGGGTATCCGATTTGGGTCACGCCATTGGAGTCAGTCTTACGATGGTAAGCTTCGCGCCTTCGGATGTTGTGCTAAATTTGATGCCAATCTGGATACGGATTGAGGACATGCCTCTCAATCTGATGAACGAGAGGACAGGCCAGATTCTTGGGAGTAATGTAGGTAAAGTGGTGGTAGTAGGCAAAGATTCTAAAGGGCGATTTTGGGATGACCATATGCGGATCAGGGTTCTTATGCCTATGGATAAACCCTTCACGAGGTGGTTGAGGGTGAAAGATGAGAAAACTGGAGATATGCTGCGTCTCCATGTCAAGTATGAGATAATTCCAAAATTCTGCAGATACTGTGGTCATGTGGGGCATGTGGAGAAGGATTGCCTGCTCCCGAAAAAGGAGCAGAAAGTGAGATTCGGGCTGCACCTTTGTGCGTCCCCATAGAAGAAGTCTGAATTTCGATGGCCAAGACGATGACAGGAGGCAGGGTGATAATCATGGGAAAGACAGAGAGGGGGACAAGGAGAAGGAGCAGCGTGGTGCAAGTAAGTCTGCTGCCCCTGACGCCAATGCAGGGGCAGGTCCAACTGGAGCTGATGCGGCCAAGGATATTACTAACAAGGTGCTCACCTTGGGGTTCCATGATATTCCCTCGGTGACACCCCATCTGCTGTTTCAAGGTGGTCTGCAGGCACCTCCAGCCCTCCAGGTGGTGGACGTGGTGAGGAAGTGGGTGATAATGGACTGGAACCTTAGGCTCCCATAAAGTCTGTCCTTCACAAAACAGTGGCTGAGGTTGCGTGTTGTGTTGCTAGGGAGTGGGAGGAGCGAATGGCTGATCCCAAGCGTTCAAAGGTTCAGCGTAATTTCAAGGCAAGGCACTGTTCCTCGCCTGACAATTTCTGGATGCCGGCGGGAGTAGCGCCGGGGCTGCTGTGGGTCTGGATACAGTTTCAGAAGAGATTCGGAAAGTGCGTGCTGAGTGCCCAACTATGTCTGCCGGCGAAGCTGAGCGGCTTGTTGCAGTCTGTCGGGGTGATCACCGCGACCCCGAGCTGCGGGAAATTGTTCAACAGAATGCTGCAGTTCTGAAACACAATCTGGGAATTCTTGGCAAACGGAGGAAGGTACATGATGGTGCACATAATTGGAGCGAGAAGGGTGATGATGAGCTGTTGTCTATCAACCTGACGGGTCCTCATGGCGAGGCCCGCCAGGAGCAAGGAATCTCTTCAACTGGAACTGCCGGGGGTTGGGACTTCCCCGGATAGTTCAAGAGCTTGTTGCTCTTGTTAGAGTAAAAAGTCCCTTGTTGGTCTTCTTATCGGAGACCCGCATGAAAGGAAGAGTGGCAAATTTGAGATGGAGATTAGGCTTGAAAAACTGCATTACTGTGGATAGTGTTAGAAGTGGGGGAGGTTTGGCCTTGTTTTGGCATGAGTCGGTGGATGTTTCACTGATTGAAAAACACCAGCGATATATTGATGTTCATGTGAGAGAATCTCCTTCGGAGCCAAGAACCCGTGTTACCTTTGTGTATGGAGAACCACGGACCGACCAAAGACATGTCATGTGGGAGTTACTCAGGCGTCTGCGGGGCAGGTCCATGGAACCGTGGTTGGCTATTGGGGATTTCAATGAAGCAATGTGGGGTTATGAACACTTTTCTGCATGTCCGAGACCTGAACGCCAGATGGTTGCTTTCAGAGATGCGCTTGCAGACTGCAAACTCACAGATCTGCGTTTTACAGGTCTGCCTTACACCTATGATAATGGGCGTGGAGGAAATGCAAATGTGAAGGTTAGGTTGGACAGGGCTGTGGTCTGTCCAGAGTAGCGGGATTTGTTTGGTGATGCTGTGCTTCACCACCTTGTGTCATCATGTTCAGATCACTGTCCACTATTTCTGGAAATTAGAAAGGAGAGCTGGGAACGACATAAACCAAGAATTTTCCGCTATGAAATAATGTGGGAGCGGCTTGAGTCTTTAGCTGTGGAGATCAAGAATGCGTGGTGTACTGATGCCAGTAGAGAGGGGCTGGGTGGCGTGGTTGCTGCAAACAGGTGCAAGGTGCTCTACGGTCTTGGAGTAAGCAGCATTTTGGTATAGTCACCAAGGAACTGAAGGAATTGAGAGCTAGCCTGGAAGAAGCGAAAACAGACCCGTTATGCAGCGATCGTGAGGTGTGTCGAATCACTGACACAGGCAGAGAACAGTGCTTTACTCCCGGTGGGGAACCCCTTTAGTCCCGGTTTCCCACCCGGGAGCGAGCATCCGGGACTAAAGGGGGCCCTTTAGTCCTGGGTCAGGAACCGAGACTAAAGGGGACCTTTAGTCCCGGTGGGTAACACCAACTGGGACTAAAGGTGCCTCCTAACATGCCACGATGGCCAGCACCCTTTAGTCCCGGTTGGTAATACGAATCGGGACTAAAGGTTTTTTTTTCTTTTCTTTTCATTTTTTTGTTTTCTTTTCAAAATAGGTTTTCGAAGTCGTACTGTACGCTGCTAATTATACATTTATACGCGCGTATAGTATGTTTCGGTTCAAACACAATGAACGTATTAAATCACACAATTCAAGCAGCGAAATATATATATATATATATATATATATATATATATATATATATATATATATATATATTTACATGCATGCATGCATATGTGTATTTTACATTATATTATTTCATGTGCATATATTACAAAAGATTGCATTACAGTTGTTGTGATATAACAAGTTTCCTCTCATCCTCTAGCTTGGCTTCCATGGCAGTGTTGGGTCGAAGTAGAACTCGCCCTTGGAATCGATGACCTGCTCATTAAAAAATCCGACTATAGACTCTTGAATTACTTTGATTTGGTCTTGCCGTATGACCTTTTCCTCCAACCATCGAGCCTACAGGTTTGAATTAAAGGAAAGTAAATTAATATATGTACATATATATATATAAAGACATAGTAACACAATCAATAATAATAATTAAATGAATATATAGTGTATTTTTAACGTGCTTTGAGTCTCTCTGTAGTTCTTTGGGAGACCACCTTGATAAACTTGCAAACATAGTAACCACAGTAGTTATTCCCCTGTTCCTGCCTCAGACACCACTTTACGAGAAAAAGATTTGTCATCCAATCTGGTGATCCGGTGAAAGCTATATGTTTAATTAATAAAGATGATACGATTTAGGGGACTTACTTTCAAAAGGATTACATTTAGGGGCGCTTTGCATTTTTTCATGTGTTGCTTCTCAATAAAGGTTTTCTAAACACTGCCCAATAAAAAATTTGCCATGTCATCAGATATAGTTAATCATCATGTTTGTGTGTATATATAGTTGCTAGAGATACCGAAATTACCTCTGGATAATATCTATCATATCTTGGTAGTCTTGTTGTGGTTTTCTCATCGAGTCATAGATTATCAAGTGACTTTTCACCAGATCGATGTCCATCAATATCCAGTGATTGCTGCATGTGTTTATAGGATATAACGCATAACACTCATTAATTAACTAGAATCAACATATGAGCCATTAAGGATGATCGACATTATTAACACTCACTTGAAGTTGTAGGAAAAGAGTATATCCTTCTTGTGGCGTTGGTTCACTAAGAAGTTCATGAGGTTACTCTCTGACTCAGACTTCCAATTAGTCTTTGGAGTAACTAGGTCTTTGAATACTATATGGGGATCAACAAAACCAATTTCATTGCAGCCTTCCTTTCTGAGCTGTCATTGTAAATCTGCATATATATAGTACTTGTTAGGATAATTTATATGCATATACACACATATGATGAGTTTAATAATAGATCGAAAGAATTATTACTTACAGGCAATAGCAGCTAATGATAACTTTATCCAGAGAGGTCAGGTGGCATAGTTGATGAAATTCTGCAAAGTCAACATACATAACATCATCACCACGGAACCAATGTTCGTCTCTAATTCTGACACCAACGCAGAAGTCTCCACCGGTAGATGCCTGCATGTACCACTTGTTTAGCAGGTACATTTGCGTCCCCAGATCACATAAGGCTTAAGGGTTGTATAGACTCTGGCCTAGTACAAATTTTTTCTTCTAAATATCAACCTCCGCTGCACTCTCAATGTTTCCATCACCAAACATCTGGTAAAGGTCGAGATCAGTCTCTTCAATAAATTCACCAAGGTGATCCAAATCGACATCCGGAGGTATGTTTGCCTGATGCATTAATTCTAAATTCGAACCATATTCATTACCAACAACTAGCGGGGGGGACTGATTGGTGCGATTGTTGTCCGAGTTATGCAACTCCTTTCCCTACCCGCTTCTTTTTCTGTGCCGCCTCAATTGACTTGGTGAGAGTGCGGTCATAGTCCGTTGATTTGGACGACTTACAAGATTCCCGCTGTTGTTGCTGGTAAGAAGCCACCTTTTTTCTTAGAATATCTGGAGCTACGAAGAAGTACGGTTTCTCTGGGTTTCTCCTTGCTTCTTGATTCTTTTTAAGTTTGTCATAGAATCTGGACATATATTTTTTATATGCATCAGTTACTTCTTCCTTCTCTTCAGATATTATTTTGGTAATAGCCCTTGGTTTCACAGTGGCTTTCTTTGCCGGCGGGGACTGGTTCTTTGTTTGCGGGGCTGGCCTCTTGCTAGTACTTGGCTTCTTGGTAGGTGGAGGCGGGGGAGGCGTTGGAGACCTCCTTGGAGGTGGTGGTAGCGGCGTTGGAGACCTCCTTGGAGGTAGCGGCTACGGCGTTGGAGACCTCCTTGGAGATGGTGTGGATGCAGCCTCGCCTTCCTACACATTGTCATCGTACAGAGCACTATGATGATCTGGCGATTGAACAATTGGATTTAGGTTGGGGGAGGATCTGCTACAAAAAAGGAATGACATATTATTATGAGCAGATTGTTAATTATTTAAGCCAATATAAATTAATGATGTAGTGTTTTCATCCGCACCTATGGTGAGGTAGTTCAGGAGGAGGTGGAGGCGACATCCCGGGAATGATGATGTAGCGCTTGCGCCATAGAATGAATGTCTTCTCTGCTTCTCCTAGAGTCTTCTCGCCATCACCTCCAGGAATGTCAAGAGGCAAGTCACTAAAACCTTTTTCAGCTTTATCTACCGAGATGGTAGCATATCCTTCTTAGATTATATTCCTATGAATCCTTGGTGTCTTGGTTCGGTCGATAGGATTAACAAGACCGATAGCCACCTTGATTGTGGAATTCCCCTTCGGAATGTGTAGCTCACACGATGTACAAGGTTTAGTGACATCATCCACAGGGAAGTGCAGTCCTGTGTCCCCTTGATTTGGTATCTCTGTGGAAGCGCAGCTGCTTTTCAACTAAACAGATTGGCTAATGTTGATTCCTGGCTCTGATGTCTGCTTGCTTGCACTCACTGCTATTTGCACTTGCCTTCTGATTTCCTCCTGCATTCTCGCTTCAAGGTTTTTTTCCCGCTCCTGTGCTTCACGCACCGTTTCCTCCAACCTCTGGAGCCATTGTGCCTCTTCTTCCTTCTTTCTCTGACGGCTTCTGTAGGAAGGTCTGTCCTGAGGGAATCCATGCTCCCACGATACACTTCCTTTGCCTCTAGTTCGGCCACCGTGTTCAATAGTCCTGATGGTGTATGTCAGTTCATCCTTCTCTCTATTGGGCCTGAACGCACCACTAGCAGTAGCTCTTTGAGCATAAAACAATCTTTCTACTGCTTCTTGCAGTCTTGCGCCATAAACGCACTTCCCTGTCTCCTGGTCCAGTGTTCCCCCATGAGCGAAAAACCAATTCTTTGCACGCTCTCCCCACTCGAGTGATTCTGGTGTGATACCCTTGGTAAGAAGGTCTGCTTCCATTTTGTTCCACTTCTTAATGGCAGTCGGGTAGCCACCTGATCCCAAGTTATGGTGGTATGTCTTCTGTTGGGCATTACGTTGGTTCTTTATCACCCGACTTACACCCTCTTCTAACGTCTTGTACTGTACAAACTCATCCCAATAGGGCCTCTGCTTTGAGATCAGGCCTGGGACAGTAAAATCTGGTGCTATGTTCTTCTTGACATACGTCGTGTATAGGTGTTTCTTCCAAGTCTGAAACTGGGTGGCCATCTTCTTCATTGCCCAATCCCTAACTCGCTCCTTCAATTCATCACCATCTATTATATCATCATAACCATCTATTTGGAGCATGAAATGTTCCAAGACATCATTCCAAATTAACGTCTTGTCACGATCGGAGACAAAACTGATATGAGGAGCATTGGTCTTCTTCTTCCATTCACGGGTACTAATTGGGAGCCAGTCCCGTACAAGGTAACCACAGTGGTGCATGAATTTCATTTTATTTGCCCCCCCCCGGTTCGCCTGTATCCACATTGAACTCCGAGATGATGAAGCGGCCCTCTAATGGCTTTTTAGGACCTCGAACATTTTTACTCTTCGTTGTAGTTGTTGATGTCGATCCAGAGGGCTACAAAACATAAACATTATTTTTAATGTCATGAGCACACATAAGACATATGATAATATATATAGCTAATAATAAAAAATATATACTTGGCCAATATGTTGTTGCTCATTTTGTTCAAGAGCTAAGTACTGACTCCCGTCATCTGCATCCTCTTGCATGTTATTTTTAGCACCATCATCGCCGGCAACTTGAGTGCCAGTGTTGATCAAATTCATCATCAACTCCTCCTCATCCATGTTTCTCGAGTCAGCCATCTAGCTTCAAAAAACAAAACCAATATATAGTACGTCAAATCTTTGCTTACATGCGTAAAATCTACGAACAATATGCATTATTAAATCTTGCCCCTCGGTCACGGACGCAATTCGCCACACTAGGGTGAACTGCGTCGGTACTAGGGCGAATTAGGGCTATACATAAACGGCCAAGGGCGAATTGCGTCGGTGACTAGGGCGAACCACGTCGGTGACATCAACAACACGGTTCGCCCTAGTCACCGACGCAATTTGCCCTAGTGTGATTGTTTAGCATTAATGATAACGATAATACGAATGTTGATCGACTAGGCCACGAGAGAGGGCGGTGTGACAAGAGTGGCGGTGCTCCACTCCGCCGTATATATGTTTGTACACATGGGTGAACGAGGGCGGTGGTGCTCCACCGTATACATAGAAACGCATGGGCAAACGAGGGCGGCAGTGCTCCACGACGTATATATACATGCATATGAATACAAATGACGTATATATACATGTCGGTGCGGTGGCCGGTGTGCTGACGATGACGACGTGAGGCAGGCCGGTGTGCTGACGACGACGACGTGAGGCAGGCCGGGGCGGTGTCGGTGTGTGATGTTGTGATCCTATGTACCATATATGTGAACCATGTAGTCATTCATCATATATCTTAAACTAAACATAGTCACTTTATTAACTACAATATATCTTATGACGACACGTAATATGAATGTTGATCGACTAGGCCACGAGAGAGGGCGGTGTGGCAGTGCTCCACTCCACCGTATATATGTTTGTACACATGGGTGAACGAGGGCGGCGGTGCTCCGCCGTATACATAGAAACGCATGGGCGAAAGAGGGCGGCGGTGCTCCGCGATGTATATATACATGCATATGAATACAAATGACATATATATACGTGTCGGCGCGGTGGCCGGTGTGCTGACGACGACGACATGAGGCGGACCGGTGTGCTGACGACGACGACGTGAGGCGGGCCGGGGCGGTGTCGGTGCGTGATGTCGTGATGTTGCAAGTTTCAGCTAGCTAAGTTTCAGATAACTAAGTTTCAGATAGCAAGTTTCAGATAACTAAGTTTCATATAGCGTCTAGCTCCCATTTCGGCCAGCCGGTGCTCCGATCTGCTGTCTCCTCCCTGATGCCGTTGCCCCATGTGGAGAAGGAGCCAAGACGATGGCAGCAGCTGATGGCTCCTCCGCTATGGATGACAAGCAGCAAAAGACCCCAACCATGCATGGGCCCTCACTGACGTCGTTTCACCATGTACGATGAAAGCTGAGAGAACTCACCTTGGGCAGGCGCGGTGCAGGGCCGCATGGGCGCGTGCGGTGGAGGGCCGCAAGAGGTCGTCGGCGTGAGGTCGTCGGCGGTGGAGGGCCGCACGAGGCGAGGCGTGGGCTCCGGTGTCACGGGGGTGGGCTGATGCGCAGGGGAAGACGAATCGGCGGCGGCGCGAGGAAGAAGAGAGAAAGGGCGGCGGTGTTCGATGAGGAAGATGAGGGGATCGATCTATGCCAGGCACTGGTGGTTATATACCAGGGAGATTTACTCCCGGTGCCAGCCACCAGCCGGGAGTAAATGTCCTTTACTCTCGGTGCGTGTTACCAACCGGGAGTAAAGGTATCTTTACTCCCGGTTGGTAACACGCACCGGGAGTAAAGGGTTTTTTTAGCGGGCCACGAAACTGTAGCCCACCTTTACTCTCGGGTGGGCTTCCCACCCGGGAGTAAAGGTGGGCTGCAGTTTCATTTCCTGCCTGTTTTGAGTAAATTTTTTAATAGAAATATGGATTTTCTTGTTAAATACATAGTAAATTAAATAAAAGGCATAGAATTATTTTGTTAAAAATATAGATTTTCTTTTTCTTTATTGCACATAGGAAAAATCTATAACCTAACTTTTTTTATTTTTTGTTATAATTATAAAACATAATGTAACTAATATGTATTATTTCGTTAATGCAAAAATGTAGTGTTTAATTAAAATTATTAAAACTATTGGTTTTGGATAGGAAATTTGTTTTCACATCATTTTAACGTTAATATTTTAATTTTTCATCACTCAATGTCCTAATTTAACTTTTCAAGAGAGAAATCCCACCAAATCAAACATTGATTTAATTTGAAACACGACATAATAAACATCTGAATTCACAATTATTACATAATATCTCAAACACGCACTACATTAAATCACTATACCATCAAGTGGGCATAGCAGTGAACTTCTTCTTTATGTATGTCCCTTGGTTATGATCGCGTCGTAACCATGGAGTGTCCTCATCATTTACCAAGATGTTAGGGTCTTTGTTCACTTTGAAGGGCGGAATTCGGTCATACTTTTCATAATCTTCTGACATATCCGACTTGTCCTCAATTCCCACGATGACTCTTTTCCCTGAAAGAACTATGTGGCGCTTTGGCTCTTTGGTCGAGTCATTATCATTTTCCCTCTTTTTGGTTTGGTAGACATATCATTGACATAGAACACCTGATTCACATCCTTGGAAAGGACGAATGGTTCGTCTTTGTACCCAATATTACTAAGGTCTACTATTGTCATTCCATACTCGTTGTCTACTGTTACCCTGCCTCCGGTCACCTTGACCCATTGGCACTTGAACAATGGGATCTTCAAAGTAGGTGCATATTCTAGTTCCCATATTTCATCTATGTGGCCATAATATGTCTGCTTATTCACATTCGGGTCTGTGGCATCTATGCGGACACCACTATTTTGGTTGGTACTCCTTTTATCTTGGGCTACTGTATAGAATATGTTCCCATTTATCTCGTACCCTTTGTATGTTACGATATGCCATGATGGTTGCATAGCCAATAAATACAGTTGCTCATGGATGCTCTCATCACCTTGACATTTTTTTCGCAACCAACCGCCGAAAGTTTCCATGTGCTTACACATAATCCAAGCTTTAGTCTTCCCTGGAAACTCAGATTGTAAGAGATCCTTGTGTGTCTCAATATACGGATCTACCAAAGAGGAGTTCTGTAGAACTGTGTAGTGCGCTTTATTGAAATAATCATCCTCCGTACCAATATATGTTTTCCTCCCTAGGAACACTAATCGAGTCAAGGTCAGGAATAAAGTCAACACAGAACTCAATGACCTCTTCTGTTCCATAGCCCTTGGCGATGCTTCCTTCTGGGCGAGCACGATTGTGAACATATTTCTTTAGGACTCCCATGAATCTCTCTAAGGGGAACATGTTGTGTAGGAACATAGGACCGAGAATGAAAATCTCCTTGACTAGGTGAACTAGGAGGTGTGTCATGATATCAAAGAAGGAAGGAGGGCACACCAACTCAAAGCTGACGAGACATTGAACCACATCATTCTGTAGTTTAGCTAGATCAGTTGGATCAATTGCCTTCTGAGAAATTGCATTGAGGAATGCACATAGCTTCACGGTGGCTAGACGTACATTTGGCGGTAGAATTCCTCTTAATGCAACTAGAAGTAATTGCGTCATGAGAATGTGACAGTCATGGGACTTTAAGTTACAAAATTTCTTCTCTGGCACATTTATAATACCCTTTATATTCGAGGAGAATCCAGATGGTACCTTGATGTTGTTTAAGCATTCAAACATGATTTCCTTCTCCTCTTTGCTTAGAGTGTAGCTGGTAGGACGTAAGTAATGGCGTCCATCATCTGTCTTCTCTGGATGCAGGTTGTCTCTTTCTCTCAAACAACGCAGGTCCTGTCGTGCTTCAAATGTGTCCTTAGGCTTTCCATACACACCCATGAAGCCTAGCAGGTTCACACAAAGATTCTTCGTCAGGTGCATCATGTCGATCGAGCTGCGGACCTCTAGGACTTGCCAATAGGGTAGGTCCCAAAATATGGACTTCTTCTTCCACATGGGTGCGTGACCGTTAGCGTCGTTCAGAATAGGTTGGCTGCCATGTCCTTTTCCAAAGACGACTTTCACATCATTGACCATATCGAGTACATCCTCATCGGTTCGGTTGCGAGGCTTGGTCAGGTGGTATGCCTTCCCTTTAAAATGCTTGCCTTTCTTTCTTACGGGGTGATTTGCAGGAAGAAATCGACGATGGCCAAGGTACACGACCTTTTGACATTTTTTCAAGAATACACCTCTAATATCACAGAAGCAGTGTGTGCATGCATTATATCCGTTGTTTGACTGTCCTGAAAGATTACTTAGAGCAGGCCAATCATTGATTGTTACGAACAACAATGCTCGCAGATCAAAGTGTTCCTGTTTGTACTCATCCCACACACATACACCTTCTTTATTCCATAAAATGAGAAGTTCGTCAATAAGTGGTCTCAGGTACACATCGATGTCATTGCCAGGTTGCTTCGGGCCTTGGATGAGCACAGGCATCATAATGAACTTCCGCTTCATGCATAACTAAGGAGGAAGGTTGTAGATACTTAGAGTAATAGGCCAAGTGCTATGACTACTGTTCTGCTCTCCAAAAGGATTGATACCATCTGTACTTAAAGCAAACCTTAAGTTTCTTACGTCATTTGCAAACTCCAGGAATTCTCTGTCGATTGCTCTCCACTGGGACCCATCAGCAGGGTGTCTCAACATATTGTCTACCTTACGGTCTTCTTTGTGCCATCGCAACAATTTTGCATGTTCTTTATTTCTGAACAGACGTTTCAAGTGTGGTATTATAGGAGCATACCACATAACCTTGGCAGGGATTTTCTTCCACAGACGTTTGTCCTCAACATCACCAGGGTCATCTCGCCTGATCTTATACCGCGATGCATGGCATACCGGGCATGCGTCCAATTTCTCATACTCATTGCCACGGTACAGGATGCAGTCATTAGGACATGCATGTATCTTCTCGATTTCTAGCCCCATAGGACAAACAACTTGTTTTGCTTCGTAGGTAGTGGCGGGTAATTCATTGTCCTTCGGAAGCATCTTCTTTTGAATTTTTAGTAACTCTCCAAATCCCTTGTCAGATACACCATTCTTTGCCTTCCATTGGAGCAATTCTAGTGTGGTTCCCAACTTTTTCTGCCCTGCATCACAAGTTGGGTACAACAATTTCTTGTGATCTTCTAGCATCCGCTCGAACTTCATCTTCTCCTTTTCACTTTCACATTCTCTTTGTGCGTCACGAATGACCTGACAAAGATCATCAGCAGGCTCATCTTCTGCGGCTACCTCTTCTTCAGCTTCTCCCATTGCAGTATCATTGAAGCACGCACCATCAGGAATAATATCATTGTCGTTCCATTGTTCTTCTTCACCTTCTTCCATTACAACGCCGGTTTTTCCGTGCTTCGTCCAACAAATATAGTTTGGCATGAAACCCAACTTGAATAAGTGTGAATAAAGAGTCCTTGAGCAAGGATATTCCACCGTATTATTACATATGGCATATGGGCAGCACATGAAACCGTCGCGTTTGTTTGCCTCGGCTGCACGTAACAAAGAATGCACGCCGTCAATGAACTCTTGGGAGCGGCGATCAGCATTGTACATCCAATGCCGGCTCATCTGCATTACATGACATAAATACCATATTAAAACCTAGATCATAATTAATTATTTATACAACATGCGTGCCACCACAAAAGGTACAAATTTATGAAAGTATCGCTACAATATAGACAATCCCAACTACCACTAAAAGAACTAAAGCTAAAATACATTTCAGGAGCACAAGGATTTCGTGACCAATCTCAACTAAAATAGACAGATCTCCCGATTGTGCAACATCTTTGGGCTTCTTCGGCTGGATCACTGCCTCATTAGCCGCCGTATCTGCCTGTTGTGCAAGATATTTTTGCACGAGTTCAACATACTCTTCCTCCCAGTAGAAGCCTGAACATCGTCCACTGCCATCCCACTGAAATTAAAACAAAAAATTAGAACTTTAATCACAACCATCATGAAAATAGGTATAAACTAACCATAATTATTAATATACGATAAAATAACTCACATTGCGATTCGGACACTTGTAGAAGATACGATCCTTGTTGGGACCCTCCTTCTTCACTCGGTACTCCATCACAATCTTCGTCTCATCACGACACTTGCCGCATGGAATGAGAGGGAGGCCCGGCCTAAGTCGCTTTGGAAACCCATGAGAAGCCGAGGACCCAGAAGCAGTTGCCATCTACTCTCTATACTCATTTTTTAATACACTATAAATTTCTCATTTTATAAACAAATAAAATTAAGAAAACTATAAAATTACCTATATCTCTAAACAATGGTATTTTTAATGGTCATTGTGTTCTCGTCTTTTACTGCGGTAGGTAAGTAATTCACATGATATTTCTGCAAATTAGCAGAAGAATGGGAGTGTACACACATAACAATCGATTGTCGTTTATATTTATATATATACTATGTTTGGGTACGGTGATTGACAGACTACTGCGATGATATCTGGACGTGTGAATAAATAACCATCCGTACTAGTTGATCTTGCTTACGTGATCATCTCGGCGAGCATTTCTCCACCGGACGGCACCGTACTTGGCCATGGAAGAGCTCCGATTCTACGAGGAAGGGAACACGGTCTTCCACGACCGTTGCCGCTCTCCCTCGTAGAATCAAAGCTCCTCCTTGACGTCCGTTACCGCTCGGCAGAGAACATGCTCGCCGAAATGAACACGGTCCGCTAGTTCAACTAGCTACTTTAACATTCCTTCATGTAAATATGCAAGCTTGAAGTGATTTTGAGCTCAAATTGCTTACAAATGAAAAAAACCACAATAAAGAACCATATATATATATATATATATATATATATATATATATATATATATATATATATATATATATATATATATATATATATATATATATTGAACAAAATAGGATAAGACAATGATGAAACATGAGAGTATGAAGTTGGTAACCTTTAGAACCGAAGAATCGACGGAGTTATCGAAGAAATCGAAGAATGGATGGAGAAAGAGCAAGAACACTGCTTAAATTTGAACTTAAGCTCTCGGGCGGGCTCGGGGAGGAAGAAGACGGCCAGCAGGATTTATAGCTCAAAAACATGTTTTAATAAATAACCATCCGTACTAGTTGACCTTGCTTACGTGATCATCTCGGCGAGCATTTCTCCACCGGACGGCACCGTACTTGGTCAAGGAAGAGCTCCGATTCTACGAAGAAGGGAACACGGTCTTCCACAACCGTTGCTGCTCTCCCTCGTAGAATCAAAGCTCCTCATTGATGTCCGTTACCGCTCGGCAGAGAACATGCTCGCCGAGCTGAACACGGTCCGCAAGTTCAACTAGTACGGATTTTCTATAATTTTCTAACTATTTTCTAAGTTTTTCATTTCATAAAAAATTAAAATAAAATGTTTAGTCGCGGAGTCCATAGAAATGACCATATTTTGACCTAGCAACACATTGTCAATTGTCATTGCATTGCATTGCACCCCGGACCGGACTCCGGATAATAAAATACTATGGTCGATCGATGCCATTCTTTGTTGTACAGTCGCACGGCGACGGCCGATGGACCCATTCAACCACCAAATCTGTGAGGCCCGGCTGTTTGGGCTAATCGTCAAAAGAGAACGGATTTGCTTCCTATTGCACGGCCTTGCATTGCATCTGTCATACTAGTCGGAGGCACTAGTCCCTATACTCATTTTTTAATACACTATAAATTTCTCATTTTATAAACAAATAAAATTAAAAAAATTCTAAAATTCTCTATATCTCTAAATAATGAAGTGTGCTATGCATGCTACAAATGAATGGTGAATACTAGTTTTTAATAGCTACTTTAACCTTCCTTCATGTAAATATGCAAGCTTGAAGTGATTTTGAGCTCAAATTGCTTACAAATGAAAAAAACCACAATAAAGAACCACATATATATATATATATATATATATATATATATATATATATATATATATATATATATATATATATATATATATATATATATATATATATAACAAAATGAGATAAGACAATGGTGAAAAATGAAAGTATGAGATTGGTAACCTTTACAACTGAAGAATCGACGGAGGAATCGAAGAAATTGACGGAGGAATCGAAGAATGGATGGAGGAACAATGGAGGGAGGAAGCAAGAACACTAGTGCAGTGAGCTTCAAAATGTGCTGAGCTCAGGCTTGGGGAGAAGGAGACGGCCGATATATAAAGGGAGACCTTTTAGTCCCGGTTGGTGGCTCCAACCGGGACTAAAAGTCCCTCCCAACGGCTCCTGCGCCAGACAGAGGTGGCAGAGACCTTTAGTCCCAGTTGGAGGCACCAACCGGGAGTAAAAGTCTACCTTTAGTCTCGGTTGGTGGCTCCAACCGGGACTAAAGGTCCCTGCCACCTCTGTCTGGCGCAGTAGTCGTTGGGAGGGACCTTTAGTCCTGGTTGGAGCCACCGACCGGGACTAAAGGTATCTCTAGTCCTGGGCGTAAAAAATGCCGGGACTAGAGCCCATTTTGGTCGAGGATCAAAGATCTGTTCTCTACTAGTGTGACCGCATGGATGAACTTTTGTACAGAGAAGAGATGATGTGGCTCCAGCGTTCTCGGATTGCATGGTTGAAGGAAGGTGATCAAAATACTAGCTATTTTCATAAGCAAGCTGTCTGGCGAGCACACAAAAATAAAATCAAGAAGTTAAAGGATCAGGAAGGAAATTGGTGTGACGATCCGAGACAGATGCAGTGTATGGCTTCTGAGTTTTTCAATGATCTCTATTCGGCTGATCCAAATGGTGTGCCTGATGAACTCATAGATCTCATTGAGCCGAAGATATCAGACACTATGAATCATGACCTATGGCAGGATTTTTCTACAGAAGAGATAGCTGATGCTTTGTTTCAGATGGGTCCGTTAAAAGCTCCAGGTCCTGACGGTTTTCCGGCAAGATTTTTTCAGAGACATTGGGAGGTGGTCAAGGAGGATGTGGTGGCTGCTGTTAAAGGTTTTTTCAGTGATGGTTATCTTCCCCCAGGGGTAAATGATACTGCTATTGTTATCATACAAAAAGGGGCAGATCCGGTGGAGCTCAAAGATTTTAGGCTGATTAGTCTTTGTAATGTGATTTACAAGGTTATTTCCAAATGTCTGGTTAAACGCCTAAGACCATTTTTGGACAGCATCATTTCGGAGGAGCAGAGTGCATTTGCGCCAGGCAGATTAATTACAGACAATGCCTTAATCACTTTAGAATTTGTGCATGCTATTCAGAAAGGCAGAGGCAAGGATTTCGGTGCATATAAGCTGGATTTGTCGAAGACAGTATGACCGGGTGGATTGGGGATTTTTACAAACCTTGATGGAGAAGCTGGGCTTTCAAAGTCGTTGGGTGCAGTGGATCATGTCTTGTGTTTAAACTGTACGCTACACGGTTCGCTTCAATGGGTTGCCGTCGCAGCCCTTCTCCCCTAGACGTGGTCTAGGGCAAGGTGATCCGCTTTCACCATACTTATTCTTGCTTGTGGCTGATGGTTTATCTACACTTTTGAGGCACAATGAGCGGCTGGGAAATATTGAGGGTGTTAAGGTGTGTCGGAGGGCACCGAGTGTGTCTCATTTGCTATTTGCGGATGATAGCCTGTTATTCTTCAGAGCCAATGTGCATCAGGCGCTGGTTATCAAGGATGTTCTCTCTACTTTTGAGCGTTGTTCAGGTCAGCTTCTCAGTCCTAACAAGTGCTCCTTGTTGGTTAACGAGAATTGTGATCAGCAGATCGCAGATCAAGTGCGCCTGACGTTGGGGGTGGAAAGATTGGATTTTGAAGCAAAATATCTGGGCCTTCCGACCCCTCATGGAAGGGTCCGGCGAGGACTGTTTCAACCCCTCGAGGAACGTTTTCATAAGAGGATGGTGGCGTGGAAGGAAAATTTTTTGTCAGCTGCGGGGAAGGAAATAGATCAAATCGGTCGCCCAGGCTTTACCTTTCTATGTTATGAGTGTTTTCAAACTGCTCCTTAGATTGTGTGACGAGCTCATGAAGCAAATACGCGCTTTCTGGTGGGGTGCTGAAAATGGAAGAAGGAAGATGAAATGGATCCCATGGGAGAAAATGTTAATGCCAAAGGGTTTTGGAGGTATGGGGTTCAGGGATCTCAGACTTGTTAACCAAGCGTTGCTCGCCCGGCAAGCATGGAGGCTGCTAGCTTATCCGGACAGCCTTTGCGCTAGAGTTCTTAAAGCAAAATATTTTCCTGAGGGCAAGCTGCTAGATTCTGTTCCTGCGGGAGAGGCATCCCAAATGTGGAGAGCTGTTGAGTATGGACTGGAATTGTTAAAGCTTGGCGTCATCAAGAGGATAGAGGATAGGTGATGGCAGATCCACTCAAATTTGGCGCGACAATTGGCTCCCGAGAGGTCACGGTAGAAACCAATAGGTCCAAGACGAGCGTGCAGACTGCGTTGGGTGCCCCACCTGATTGATAATGGTACATGGGATGAGACAGCAGTGCGCAGGTACTTTTATCCTTGTGATGCTTCGGAGATTTTTAAGATCAAGCCGTTGCCATCTAGTACTCCTGATTTTGTTGCTGGGCATTATGAGAAAAATGGATTGTTCTCTGTTAGAAGTGCATACAGGCTATGTCTGTCAGATTGGCAGCAGCTCAAGTTCAGAACAGGGTCGGGCGGTATGGAAGAAGGTATGTGTTACCAACCCCAACTTTGGCAACTCAATCACACACCAACAGTATAGTCAAAGTAGTGATTCGGTATAGGTGAGATGAACAGGAGCGGGGGAAGGAGGCAGCCCAGAGTATAGATCAGAGAAGCAAGGAGTAGCTACTAGAAGTTTCTAGAAGGAGAAGGGCCTAGGGTACAGGAATGGGAAATTGGGGAAGAAGAACCGTAAAGGAAGAACAGTTGGGGAAGAAGAACCGTAAAGGAAGAACAGTAGTCTCTGAATAAAGATGCCCCATCCTCCGTTGCCTTCCTTCCTTTATACTCCTTGTTAGCTTCCCATCTTGGGCTTACAGTGATGTACATGTCCAGCCCATGGCGAGTATTGGCTCATGTAGCTGACATTCCCCTCTCCTTGAAATGCGGCTTGCCCCCAAGCCGCTAAAGTCGACAATCCTTGAATATCAGTAACTTGGGCTTCTTTTCAGCTCCAGAACAACAGGACGGCCATTGCATCAGCCACAGAACAGCACCAGCACGAGTGAGATGCAGTAGCACAGGTGGCGGCCAAGGGTGCTTCAATAGCATATCATAAGGATAACCTTGCACATCACTAGAACCCAAAACAACATGCTGACGGCTGACCCTTGCATTATGACTTCGGAGTATAGTTGGCATGTCACCACCACAATCCTAGTGTAAAGTCCTCACCATAGACTATTGCACGGACACAAGTGTAATCTCCAAGCAAGAAACATTCCAGGGACTCAACACTAGAAGATACGACTCATGCTGCATCTGTAGAACTCCAAATGGCTTACAGCAGGAAAACAACATATGTTTGGCCGCTGGATCCCATGGTGTTAGGAGGTCAGTTGCAATTACTGTGAGCACCAATACTTGAGGCCACTTGATCACCAATCTTGTCATTTCTCCATTTTCATTGTCAGCCTTGAAAATTCCATGTATCTTCAGTAATTGACGATCAATATAGGCATTGGCAATGGTAGATGGAAAATTACAAAACACTGCATCATCATTTTTTTCCAAGCTCTCGAGAGGTGTAATAATCTAGCAACATCTTGTGCAACCTCTCATCACCACACAACAATATAGATAGTACTGGATCTGCAAATAAACATCCAGCTTGGCAATAATCTCCATTGATATTAATAAGTGCTAGCTCCAAGCAAACAACACAATTTTCCTGGAGGAATTCTAGCCATGGCAGCACAATGGTGACGTATAAGCAAAACTGTATTGAGACTGTACCATCCCAAGTAGCAAACCAGTCAACATCAATAAAGCACCGCTGACCAAAGAATTTCACCCACATGCATTTTGGGACCTGAAAGTATGCGCAGCTAGCTGAGGGAGCTTGAGGTGGCCAGGGCGGCTTCTAGAGCAAACTCAATAATGCTAGTGTTACAAATTGCCACTGTGCCTTCACATTAAATCTGGATCTATGTGAATTATCAGAAGGCCTCAACAGGTAGCTCAACTGCCATCCTAGTCCATAACCATGAGAGTAAGGGAACAAACAAGCCATTGCAGACCATCTGTAACCCAACTTGAATTCCATCAAATTCAAGAAAATGATAAATAAGCATGGGGTGTACGGATAGAACTTGAATCCTCCTAGAATTAAGAACCCTACAATTGATTTTCCATGTTCCTTCAGGACAGCCTAATAATATCTAAATGAAAACCATGGGGGCTTCCAAAGCCAATTGAAAAAATAGTTCATCAAATCGTAATCAACCATATTGGAACTATAGTGCTGCTCGAGCTTGAACACAGGGTCTGGATCAAATGACAACCAATGAGGTGCCCAAGTGGTTGGCCATAATTTGATTACATCACCCTGGATTAGAAATTGCAGAGGTGGCAATGGTCCCTTGTCAACCATAGCAAGCAATGGCTCTAGCAACACTGTATTGTGAGCACTAAGCTTCTCAAATACCTTCTGGTCATCATCAGTTTCAGTGGTAGTACTACCTGATAGAACAATACCCATCCAGGATGTAGAGGTAAGGTTGGTGATATAACTTTGTTGTGTTCCATTGAACACCAGCACGTCGGTGCCTCCAATATGGCAAATAGTTGAGTAGTTGGTTGGCGCTGACTCTGCAGCCACAATCCATGCCAGTAGCTCACCACCACCAGCGCCTGCTGTGAGTGCCTGGACAACGCATCCGGCAGCTCGGTCGAGCGGCGCGTCCAGGTGGGCGAAGCCGGACTCTAGGTCATCGTCGAGGGAGCCGCCGTAGTCGCCGAGCAGGGTGGCATGGATCACGCACTGGACGGGGCCGAGGAAGAAGGTGAGGTGAACACAACGTTGAATGTCGGGGTCATCGAGCGCAAAGCCGTTGTGGAACCGTTGTATGTTCACACCAATGAAGACATGGCTACTGGCGCCCAGTCCCTCGGTGCGGACGATGGCAGCGCCCATCTCCTGCTTGGCTCGCGCGACGTGGAAGAAGGGCTACGCCTCCATTGGCATCAGCAACACGGTTGGGGCGGCATGCTAGAGAGGCCTCCAGTGGCGGGAAAGCACCGTCGTGCGCGCGACGTCCTTGACGGGGAGGCAGGAGATGATGTCGTGGAGGAGCACATTTGGAAGGAGGCTGAGGTAGTTGAGGTTGTCGAGCATGGTGGCTAGGCGGTGAGGACTCTCCGCGGTGTCGAGCATGGCTTGGATCGCCGTGGAGCCGGGGTTGTGCTCGTCGGTGGAGGCAGCCTCACCATCACTGCTAGAGAAGTCGGAGTCGAAGGCGCCATCGGAGTCGGTGGAGGTGGTGTCAAGCATGGGAGCGGGCTTGTGGACGACGTCGAGTAGCGTGATGGGGACGTTGGAGGTGAAGCCATGCTCGTTGTGGATCTGGGTGGAGCCGAAGACGTCGATGGTAGAGAGGTCGAGGTCACGCTCTTCTGGGTCATGGGCACGCTGCTCGAACAGCCCTCCCTAGTTGTCTAGGACCATCTCGGCATTGGATGCGAGCTCGAGGGAGATGTCGATGCCATCCAGCAGCGTCGGTGGTAGCCGACTCCTCCAGGATGTGGGCCAGCTGCTTGAACAGCCCACCCCAGTTGTCGGTGACGATGGATCGTGCCCCGCAATGCTGCTCATCAGAGTCATCGCCTTCATTGAATTGGCCACCCCAGTTGTCGACGACTACATCGGCTCCAAGGATAGCGGACTGAGTCGGAACGGTGATGCCCCGGGAGGCCTTCCGCATGGCGTCCTGCTTGGCCCACCTCGCATCGAACTTGTCGAACAGCTTGTGGAGTTCGTCGAGGATGAGTTGGATGGAAGGAGAGATCTCGAATGGGGAATTCATGGTGCTAGCAGCCGAGAATCAATGGCTCTGATACCAATTGTTACCAACCCCAACTTTGGCAACTCAATCACACACCAGCAGTATAGTCAAAGTAGTGATTCGGTACAGGTGAGATGAACAGGATTAGGGGAAGGAAGCAGCACAGAGTACAAATCAGAGAAGCAAGGAGTAGCTACTAGAAGTTTCTAGAAGGAGAAGGGCCTAGGGTACAGGAATGAGAAATTGAGGAAGAAGAACCGTAAAGGAAGAAGAACAATTGTCTCTGAATAATTGTTCGATGCCCCATCCTTCATTGCCTTCCTTCCTTTATACTCCTTGTTAGCTTCCCATCTTGGGCTTGAAGTGATGTACATGTCTGGCCCATGGCGAGTATTGGCCCATGTAGCTGACAGTATGGAGTGTTAAAGTTCCTTCTAAGGTTAATGTTTTTATCTGGAAAATTGTCAACAATGGTTTGCCTACTCGTGTCAATAAGAAGCACCATCATCTTGAGTAGCGGGATATATGTCAGGTGTGTGGATCTCAAGCTGAAGATGTCTACCATGCGGTCATCAGATGCCCTCATGCTGCCACACTTCAGGTGGCAATGAGAGACCATTGCTCTCTGCCTTCTGAGCAGGATCTTGGTTGGTCTGGGCTAGAGTGGTTGCTACAGATTGCTTTCAACTGCTCCTTGGAGGTATTGGTTAGCTTTTTTCTGCTTCTCTGGCATACTTGGAATGTACAGAACAAAATTATACATGAGGGGGCTTCAGCTTGCATTGGGATCTCTGTCATTTTTTTGAATCGATACATGCACTCACTATTCGCTGTCCGGCAACAGGGAGACCCTCTAGATAACAAAGGCAAACACAGTCTGCTATCGAGCATGAGTAAACGAAAGGGGCTGGCAGTAGGTTAGGTTAAGAAGAGATTGAGTCCTCCACCCCTGGGTACTTTCAAAATCAATGTTGATGCTGCCTTCAATCTGCAGACAGGCGAAGCTGTGATTGGTGTGGTAGTTAGAGATTGGGTCGGAGACTTGAAACTAACTGCCTGGCATGTCATATTCCATTGCAGGGATGCCGAGGAAGCTGAAGCATGTGCTTGTCTAGAAGGTGTTCATCTAGCGCATAGATGGCCGGAGATCCCGATGATCATGGAATCTGATTGTCATTCGGTGGTCACCAAACTCAAAGAGAACACTGGTGATCGATCATCGATCTGGTAACTTGTTGAAGAGGCACGCGAGGTTGGGGGTCAGTTGAGTAGGATTTATTTTTCTCAGATTAGTCGAGTCCAAAATAACTTGGCGCATGATTTGGTGCAGTTTGCTATTAGGTCTAGGGAGTGTCAGGTGTTTTTTTCTTGTTTTCTGGAGTGGATTGCCACTCTTTCTTGTAAAGACATTACTTAAATTTTAATAAAGTTTCTAGTTCGCAAACAAAAAAAAATCGTGCCAAGGGACCTAAGTTTTGGTGGATGGTTATGAATGGCATTTCTCATGTGCTAGATCATAAAAATCTCATCAAAGCTCAAAGGGTTCTTTTTGAACTTGATTCACATGCTTATTGCTTTTATAATGGATGCTTTGAGTTTGGAGATTTATTATAGGGCGGATTGCAAAGAAACCGCCCGGGAGTTGTGGGAAGGAATCAACTGACTCTATGGTGACTCCTCAAGTGATGATAACAAAGTAAAGGAGGATGATCCTAAGGAGGAGGCGCATGAATGTGTCGAGCATGACCATGATTTGGTGATCGTGGAAGATTGCTCCACCTCATGGTCAAGTGATGATGATGAAAGATCTACCACAAGTTCATTTGACAAGGTTGATGATGATGCCTCAAGTGATGCAAAAGATGATGCTACTCCATGCGCACTTGATGGTGATGATGATGGGTCATGCTTGATGACATTGCTACTACAAATTCATCCACTACATCACATTGCCTCATGTCACAAGGTGACACCAAGGTATCTAATGCCAATGTGATTGATCTTGATTTATATGAGGAGCTTCTAGATAGATTTGGTAGCATGGTCAAAGCTTTATAAAAAGAGATGGCTAAAACCAAGAAATTGAAAATTGAAAACTCTTTTCTAAAGAAAACATGTGAACAACAAAAGCATCAACTTTATGTTACTAGTTCACATGAGGAGCTAAAATTAGATCATGAGGAACTTAGTGTTGCTCATGATAACTTGGTACAAGATCATGCTTTTCTCACTAATAAGCTTTCCAATGAAGAAATTAAAACAAGTGAGAGCTCATCACATGGGTCAATTGATCAA
Source organism: Miscanthus floridulus (assembly GCF_019320115.1). Classification (NCBI taxonomy): domain Eukaryota; kingdom Viridiplantae; phylum Streptophyta; class Magnoliopsida; order Poales; family Poaceae; genus Miscanthus; species Miscanthus floridulus. The sequence continues at coordinate 17,516,732 of NC_089591.1, read as the reverse complement.
TCACATATTGTTGCTAACCCTTGTGATGTAGGCAAGAAGCATGTATCCACCCCTTGTGATGATTTATTAGCTATGCTATGTTCTTTATATATAGATGCTTGTTCTTCTTCTTTGTCTTGTGAGACTAACCTTTCGAAAGAGAACAATGAGCTCAAAAATGAAGTGATGAATTTGAGCAACAAGCTAGAGAGGTGCTACAACACCAAAATCACCTTCGAGCATATGTTGAACAATAAAAGAAGCTATGGTGATATGAGTGGCATTGGATTCAACAAGAGCAAGATCAATGGCAAGAGATGGGGCAATAGAAGATATGAAAGAGAGATGAAGAAGCAAGAATAAGAGAAGCTCTCCCATTTCATGTGCTATCGGTGCCATGAAGCAGGACATCTTGCAAATAGTTTCCCAAACAAAGAGAAGTTCAAGTTGATAAAGGAAGAAGAGAGGCTAAAGCATGTAAAGTGCTTCAAGTGCCACATATGGGGTCATCTTACCTCTATGTGCCCAATCAAGCAATTGGTGAAGCAACAAGTGAAGCCTCAACCAAAGCCACAAGTTAGAAAGAAAAGACACCCTAAGAGCAAATCAAGATCAACCATGAAGATGATGGTGACTTGATGATGATGAAGAAGAAAACATGGAGTGGAAGAGCAAGGCATCCAATACTTGATCAAGATGCCAAGATGATGAGCAAGACTTAAGATGAGAAGAAAGATTATGCTCACATCAAGCACTTCAAGTGTGAAGATATGGGACACTTTGCCTCAAGGTGTCCTACCAAGCTGTAACACCCTAAAATTTGCATATTTTTGAAATAGGAGAAAATATTTAATTGTGCATTTTTGTGGGAACTTGAATTTAGGAAAAATAATAAATTTTATTAAATTAAAAACAAATGTTGGTCAACGACCATGAGTGTGCATTCATGCTATTGCATAATATTTTGTATTGCTTGGTTTGAAGTCGGGTTTCAAATTGAGTTGAAATTTCATTTTGAAATTGCTTTGGAAAAATTAGAAAAGGAAAAATGAATTTCTTTCCTCCTTTCCCGCTTCCGGCCTGCTATCCTAGTCCATCCGCGTGGTCTCCCTCCGCACGGGCCTGCCCCTTTCTCAGCGTCGGCCCATCTCCCTCCGCACGGCCCAGCTTCGCTGGCCCAGCCAGATGCCCGCGCCTGCGCTCCTATTTTCCTCCGCCCGCTGACCGCCCAGGCCCACATCTCAGCATGTTCTTCTTCCCCGCGCCATATCTGGGCCGGATACTTCCACTGTGCCGATGCCTGTGTCCGGTGCCGCCACGGTTCCCCATGATGCTATGACGCCCAAGAACCCTGCCCCCATAAATAGTCGCCTCCGCCGCCTCCCTATCCCATCCTGTAGAATGCTTTTCGCCCACGCAAGCCCATAGCCGCGCCTCGCCCTAGCGCTGTCGCAAGCTTGGGAAAGCCATCGCCATCCATCGAGCGCCGCGACGCCTCTGTTGCTTCCCGATCATTCCTTTTGGCTCCGGTGAGATCCCCATCCCCTCCTCTCTCTCCCTGTGCTTCTCTTTCGTCGAACTAAGCATTGTAGACCCAAAACTGAAGCTCCAGTGAGCTGGCCATGGGGCTGTCGCGGTAAACCTCGCCGCCAGCCCTGTTCTGGCAACGTTTTCCCCCACAGCTAGATCCAATCTCGGCCGTCCATCTCTAATCCGGCGGCCTAGAATGAAGGATACCCCTTCGTTCTGAAATTTTACATAAGAGTCCTTATAATTATTTTAGTATTAACCCGCCGTCCCTAGCATCTTTTCCAGATTCTGTTTCTTTCTTTTGAAAGCGTATTTTGGTTCGGTTAGATTGAAAATACATTTTCAGCTATTTACAGTTTTGCCACTCAACTTGTTTTAGCCATAAAATCTCCGTTTTAACTCTGATTTGATCCGTTCAAGTTGTGTTAGGTTCATAATTAAGTAATATACATGTTTATACTACTGTTAAGTATGTTTTCAACTTTCAAAATTCGAGATTAGAATTTAATCTATTATTTTACTATAGGAAATCTTGTTTAATTCATAACTTCTTCATTTTAGCTCCGATTTTTGTGATCTTCACGTCTGTGTGTTCATAGCGAGACGTAGATTCATTTTCCAAACTTTTAATCTTGTTTTTATGCTGTTGGTGTACTGTTCTAATCTATAGCTTTGTTTGCTTCGCATGATTGCTCTTGGATGCTTGTATGTTGCTGTGGTTATCGAGTATAGACAGTGAGCAATTCGTGGGAGATCAAGGGTACAACTTTGATGAGCAGGACCAACAGGAGTACTTTGCTCAAGGCAAGTATAGCATGGGATCATCTTTGTTTCCTATTCACTTTAATTCATTAAATTCATGTTGCATGTGTCGCCTTGATAGGGATTCCCCAGAATTGAACTTTTACCTTGTTACCTACAGATTATGCATTTGGGTAGCTTTGCTACTGCTCAATTAAACCCTGATCTTGTAACTTGACTAATGGTATATGTAATAAACATTAAAATATGACTTTTTTGCAACTTAGAAATAGGGGTTGTAGTATTTAGCTACTTTCTAAATGCTTCAGATTCCTCTCCCTAAGGACTTATCTGTAAGTGATCATCCGGGACTTACAGTACAGCTGTGAGGGCTACAGGGCTCTGGCTTTAGCTTAGTATGATGACCTTTTCTATCTTGTTAGTGGTTACCTTTATTGGCATAAGAATGGCTTGCCAAATCAGGTATAGTGCGACCTCTGTCCTCTTGTGTATAGGCTGCGTGTCAATATGCTATCGGGAGGGGGGGCTCTACATCTATTGCCGAACGAATCTAATGGCCCTAACTTGTTAGATGAGCCTTTGAAAGGCTTCATAATGACCCCTGCCCGCTCACCTTGGAAGTGTTTTAGGAGTAATTAACCCAGGCATATGGGTATCATGACTCACAGTGAAAGTGTACAACATCTGCAGAGTGTAAAACTGGTATATCAGCCATGCTCACGGCCACGAGCGGCCTTGGAACATTTACGGAATAGATGAACACTAAGTATTACCTGTTTATGCTATTCATTATTCATGTTTACATTTGATCATGTGTTTTGCATTGGGAATTGAAACAATTTGTTGCTACTCTTAAGCTAAAATTATGACAACTAAAAGTTGAATGTTGTTAAACCTGTGTCAAGCCTGTTGAGCCTCATGAACCCCGTGTTACACTTGTTGAGTATGACATGTACTTACGCTTGTTTATCTTCAATATTTGGATAAAAATCCCGAATGGGTAACAGATGGCTATGGGTATGATGATTTTCCTAAGGACTACTAGGCTTGTGGTCAACGAGTCGATGTCCCTATGAAATGGAGGTTCCGCGAGAGATCTTTTATTACTTCCGCTATATTTATGTGATAACACTGTCCTATTCGTGATGTAATAAACACTTGTGATGATACTATTTATAATTTGTTAGCTTATGTGTGTGACTGATCTCTGGGCACACATAAGATTTTGCACTCCATTTTATCCTTAAAATTGGGTGTGACAATGGGAAGCACCACATTAGCAAGGAAGAGAAGGCTCAATCAAAGAGAAAGTGTTACTTATGCCGGGAAAGGGGACACATGGCAAATTCATGTTCCCTAGGTAATAATTCTAATCCCATTTCAATTGATGATAATATTGTGCTTAGAAAGGATGAAAATGGTACCTCTATGGTTGCTATTGCAAAACATCCCGCAATTCATACTAAGGCTATGCCTAAGTATATTGCACCTAACTTGGGAGGACCCAAACTAGTTTGGGTACCATCAAAAAGTGGATGATTATTTATAGGTACCATCAGCATTGGAGACTTGGTTCAAGTGGTATTCATGTTGTAAATCATGTGATTGAGCTAGGTAATGAAGAATGATGATCATCAACCCAATGCCATGTCAAATGAGTGAAGTTCAATGTGCTACAACATACAAGTGTCATATTTAAGTTGTGGATGATTTATTGGATTATTTGATGGCTAGCAAATATGAGAGTTAAAGCTTGCTAATTGGATGATCATGAGCTAACCAAGGTATATCTCTAGTTGATCTCATTCATTTGGGTGTATATGAGTTGATTGAATTGGATATATATGCATATGTTGTTTGCTATGAGTTGTTTGAATGGATTAATTGATTAGTAATCAAGTTTGGATTGATTTGAGTTGGATAAATTCATAAGATGACCTTTAGTAAGTGGATTGAATGAATATATGTCTTGTGAAAGTATTCAAACAAGTTAGTTTCAAGTTTGATTCACATTTGATGAAGAATAGCTCAATGTGTAGAAATCTGTCATTTATTGAAAATCTGAGTTAGCTAAATCAAGTCTGAATTTGAGTGATCAAATCTATTTGGATTGGCTTGAAATTTAGTATACATTCTCTAGACTTATGTTATTAAGTGCTGTATAAATTTCATAAGAATTGGATAAGAAATGCTTTCGGTTTTGGAGTGGATCTTGTCAGCTATAGTGCAACCATTTTCAGCATGTAGCAGTGGTGGAAGATGTAAAATCTGATAGGAAACTAGAAGTTAAATGAAGCCCAAATTTTTACAGATCCTAGATAACTTCGTGAAGCACATCTCCACAAAATTTTAGTGTATTTGGATCTGTATATTGGGAAATATGGATTATTCTTTTAAGGGTACAGAATCTGCCAGAAAAGTGACAATTATTGGATTGATCATGATTGAAAGGTTCTCAAGTTTGAATTATGTTTATAAGTGTTTGAGGAACCTATGTTTGGTTTTGGATTGATCTAGAAGTATGAAAGCAAAGAGTACAAGGCCATTTGATTGTAGAGTGTACTTGGCACACATTTGGTACTCAAATTGGAAGATCAAGATCAAACTCAAGATGAAGATAAGGTTTAAGTTCTAGTGACAATTAGAAATCATTTAGAAGAAAGAAAGGACTTAAACAAGTAGAAAGAAAAGGAACTAAAGAAGGATTCATGGTTATTCATTAAGTTAAGTCCATTCCATGGATCAATCAAACAAAGCTATTTCAAGTGAGGGTCAAAGATGGTTCTTTGGAGAGAGGTCACTTCTCCCTAGTGTAGGGACTTGCCGCCTTTTGTAGGTAAACCAAGTGTGGTGCTTGGAAGGCTAAAATGGAACTAGTGATCTAAGGAACATTTGAGATACTTAGTTGGAGCAAATCAAAAGGATTGATCTATAGAGCAAGCAACACCCAAAAGAGAGCTAATCATGGCAATTCAAGTGGTATTCTAAGTAGTTCTCTCATGCAAGCTTTGATCATAACATGAAGCAAATCAACCACAACAACAAGATAGTGCACTTGATCTTAAGTGATTCTCAAATCATATAGATGATGAATGGATTTTATTATTGATGATTGGTCTTCACCAAGCTTATAATTGGACTTCACATTGCTATTGCGGAGCTTTATTGGAAACTAATGACAATCCTCTACTCCAAGATAGCAAATGTATCATTGTAATGTGCATGATCATTTTCATACCTTACTAGTATGCGGTTAGTGCATATAGTACATGCTTATTAGGATCATGCATAACAAATGAAAATTTTAAAATTCATAGCCTACAACTATGCTTGAATGGTTAATTGGTCTAGTGGTAGTTTATGAGTTTGTTCATGAGCTAGTGAACCCAAGTACTTGATTTATTTTGGATTGCCAGCAAGTGACAAGTACAACCTCGATAAGATAACCGCTTAATATGTGAAGAAAGCTTAGAGAGGGTTCAAATCCAGACGTAGAAGCTTAGGCAAATAAATTTAGTTCAAGTCATATTATAATCTCATGAGAATGAGAAGAGTACAAGAAAGATAACAATGCAAATGGATATCTAGTTTGTGTATTTCAAGTGGTATCTAGACTCAATTGATCTCCTCAAGTGGTATTTACAAGTGGTGTCTAGATTAACTTACAAGTGATATCCTACAAGTGGTACTCATGAAGATGACAAGTGTTCAAGAAATGGATATAATTGACAAATCTTACAAGTGGTTTCCATGATCGTTCCTACACTGTAGTATATCTAGATTATCACATAGTTACAAATGGTATTCATACAAGTGGTATCTAGCACAACAAATGGTGGTTCCTCAAGCGATCCTCAACTTTAAGTGATCATCAAGTGAAGCAAGTTCCCTCATCAACAAAAGCTCAAGCTTATCAAGTGGATGACCCATGCTATGACATAGGGGGAGGTGCCCCACCAACTTGGTATCAAGGTCAAAGATCGTACATAAGGTGTCATTCCAACATATGTGGTGTTGTTCATAAAAATGCAAGATTCAAGTGTCAACCATCTACCCCAATGCAATCCTTTGTATCAATAAGAAGCACACCTTTTATGGAAATTGATGACAAAGGGGGAGAAGTTGGAATCAAAGATATGTAAATGCATCATGGGGAGAAGTAGTAAGTTGGACATGGACAAAGAGGGAGCAACATTGAACATTGGAGAAGGATTAAAATTCTTGGACAAGAGAAGGCACATAAGTAGGGGGAGCAAGCTCATGAACTTTGGTTGCATTTGATATGTGCATATTCATGTACTTGCTTGCATTGCACATAGGTTTTTAATTTTGATATGCATGCTTGTGTGTTGTATGCTAGTTATAGAACCTTGAATGATGATATGATAACTAGCATGCATAAGATGGTAGCTAGACTTGTGTTTTTCAAGCAAAAACTAGAGCCTTGCTTATAATGTTGATCTCACGGGGTTTCTAGTGTTTTGTTGTCTAGCTACTCATGATGCTAAGGATGGTGTTAAAAGTTCAACTCGGATTGGTATCATGCTTCAAAGGTTATTCTATACACCTTAGCATCACTTAGTAGTGGTAACACTCCCACAAATTTCTTATTTATGCATGTGTGCAAACTTGAAACCAAACCATTTGAGCACACATGTAGGGGGAGTTATCACTACCAAGCTGGGTTTTATGGTGCTTATCCAAATCTTCACATAGAGCTTAAATGTTAGATAAGTAGCATAAAATCCATATCAAGTTAGCAATTTACACTTGTGTGAAGTGCTAGCTTGAAATGAGCTTAATTTCCATATCTTTGTAGAGTTGCCATCAATTACCAAAAAGAGGGAGATTGAAAGGTCCTCGTTTGGTTTTGGTAATTGCAGTGACAACCTAGGTAGACTAATGTGTTTAAATGTGAGATACACAGGTGATTAGTCCATAGGTACACTTGTGTGCACAACTCATGCCATCACGGTGAAGATGGCTTGAATTTGTTGAAAGGCTCACACATGTGATGAAGGAGCTCATTGCATATGAGACATGACATTGAGTCATAGTGACTAAGGTGGAGAAGATCAAGACAAGACTTAGGATTGATGGACCGGTTGCAAGTATGAAGGGCAAGTTGGAGGCTTTGGAGCGAATGGACCAGCATGGCGGTGAAGCTTGAGCAACACTTGGCGCCAATGGACTGAAGGCAATGGATGAAAAGCAAGTGAGGTCAAGATCGAATGAACTAACAAGGTCACGTGATGATATGAAGTGGATAATATCATTTGTGATATGGTTGGTGCATGTGTTACATCAATATTGGAGGAGATGGAATGGAATGCGTAAGGCAAAGGTATAACCTATAGGGTATTTCATTTCACCGGTCATAGGTGTGTAGAGAAGTTTATGACCGGGTTTAGGATAGATGGTCATACTATCAAGAGGGGCAAACTTGTTTGCGTATCAGTCATCTAGTGCCACTCGAGTGATCTAACTTTGCATTGTTGATAGGATCGAGTGGCATGGTGAAGAGGGTGCTAATCCTTTGGAAAATATTTGTGAAAAGCTAACACACATGCACAAGATGGTGGACACTTGGTGGTGGTGGCACATTTGCAAAGGAAGAGTTGTTGGAGTTGATTTGGATCAACTTGGAGAAGAAAAGAGCAAGTTTGGGATATCCGAGGGTTAGAAAATGTGTTGATATTTATAAGTGCAAATAGAATATGAAGGATTCCGCAAGCGCACATAATACCATTGTATCATTTTACTCAGGAGTATTCCAAGGTATCATTATTGATATTTTACCATAGGCAAATAATAGGAGTAAAGATTTATTGCGTAACAAAGGAGTATCTATTAACATAGCTACTCTTGAGCACTTTGGGATGCCGCTTAGACTGGTAGAGCCATCCGCAATATATAATTCTACTGACGCGACTATGGTCCTACAATTTAACAACCTGTTCAATTCAGTGTGGACTACAAAGGATAGATGGGACTGTTACCACCCACTGCTACCACACAACTAGAGAACAGGGTGCACTCATAGGCTAGAGCATCGTATAAGCACCTATGCTTACACGAGGCTCGGCTACTTAGCCCAATTGATAAACTATAGCAGGCTAAGCACTCTATGAACCCATACACAAAAGTAAAGATAAGCTTAACTAAGCAAGATACATATTAAAAGTAAGCATAGCCATGTAGATAGGAATATGATGAATTGATAATAAGTCTTACAAGATGTGAAAGTGAAGATACAAGGCTTTGCCGAGCCTCCAAGACTATATCCAAAACTTGAGCATGAGCCCAACTTGACCCTCACTCCCGAGCTACTAATCTATTACATTAGAAAGTTCTAGACCTATTCCTCCTGGTGTGTTTTGATCTGAATTAGAGATATGAATTAGGGTTTCAGGATGGCTCTAGGGAGGGGGGTAGGGGCTGCTATATATAGGGGGTAGCGTCAATTCTGGACCCTCAGATCAAACCGACTTAAAAGGATGGCGTAGATGCAATCTAGGATGCAGTGGAGAATGACATTCGAAGGGGAGGCTGATAGGTGGGGCCCACAGGTCGGCCGACCCCTTGTCAGCGTCTCGGCTCGATCTTTGCTAGAGAGTCTCCTAGGGTCTTCTAGAGTCTTCTGGAGTTATTTTCATCGTGGATAAACATGATTAAATCTGATGATTGAGTCTACCTTGCCAGTTTTCTAGATAAATCCTCCTTCAAACATAGATTCACCAAAAGTTATGGAATTTATTTGTTGAAACCCTAGACCTATGTTGGTGATCCTTTTTATGCATTTATATAAGTTATATTGATGATTTATGATGAACTGTTAACTGACCGTCGACAAGCTCCCCCACACTTAACCTTTGCTAGTCCCTGAGCAAAGCCAAACTCAGCTAATGGATGAGGAGTTGCTACAATGTTTTCACTCCTCAAAAGTACACATGCATTCAATCAAAAATTCTCCTCTAGATTAGAATAAACTAATCTGACTTTCAAACTTACCCATATTACCTTAAACTATGGGGCTTCTTAGCCTTCACTTGGGTCTTGAGTAATTGAAAGACAGAATTGATCAAGTCAAGCACTATGTCTCAAGTTCTTTGTTCCACCATTGTTCCTAGAGTTTTTGTAAGTTTTTCAAAATCAAACTCCGAAGATTCCATTGTATGACACTCTCAAGTCTCTCATTATATGTGGTATTTGTGGATCCTCACCAAGGCATAAAATGATGTTGTGCCGTATCTCTTCCTTCCACTAAAGCTTATGTGGAGTTCATAGGTAGGGAGAAAGCGAGAGCATACTTGCAATGTATATATTGTAAAGTCAAACAACGGATCCTAAAGAGAGTTGAATCATACAATCAAATCAAGATGTGCATGTGTGTGAATATATATATGGTGGCTAACCTAATTCTACTTTGCTCCTTGAAAACTTATCTCTCTTTTGAAACTTAGAAAATATTTTTACAAGAAAACATGGGCTATATTATTCATCTCTTTCTCTTTTTTAGGCGGGCATCTGATTACCCATTGTTTTAGATATCTCGGACACTTGTCCATTTTTTCTCAACTTTTTTCAACTATTTTTTTCTTCTTCTATTTTTTATGAATAACTTTTGCATAGCCCATGCCTCTTCTTTGCAACAAAACTTTTGAGAGATAGTAACAAGAACTTGGAGCATTTATTTGGTGGATGAAAAATCTATCAAGCATGTTTTTGGTGTTTACTCCCAGTGTAGGAATAAAACATTTTTGGGTGGATCTAAATGTAATGGACATGTTTTTGTGCCTACCCCCAGTGTAGGAAGTAGTGCATATGTGGGTGGTGTGTACTGTGATCTTGATTTTAAGAGCATGACAAACCTCTCATAAGGGTCAACAAAGCTTGACAAAACTCAATGCAAAAGCAAGCATCATATATATGGAAGATTTCCTAGCCTAAATAACATGTATGGCTCTAGTAGGAATTCAAGCTTTGTCATACTATGAACTCATCATATAGCATTTTTGTGTTTTTCAGAAGATAAATCTCCAGAATTTTAGTGTCACTTGTAACAAATAACAACAACTTCAGACCTTCTTATATCATATCTATCAATTACCTAGACTTAGATCAAGCATATGCTACCCACGAGTTTTCAAGTTCAGTGTAAATCCTTATAGTCAAAACAATCTTATCCAAAACTCGAAGAAAATTCTAGACTGAAAAACTAGGTACTTGAAAGCAATTACAACTAGAGCAACTATTAATCATTTCCATTAGAGATTATGTAGAGAGTCCCTATTTATTTATTTAGCTCTTAAAGAAATTAAAGCAAACCAGACACACTCTTTTTATATTGTTTTCATTTTTAGTTCATGCATTATAACTATATATATTCTATAAAGATAACTTTTTATTTTGTTTTTAGTTATTCATCTATTTTCTAATATATATATATATAAAGCAAACTAAGAATAATAAAAGGAAAAAAATACTTATCTAGATACACGGAGGATGCCTTCTCCCCCAAGATGGTTGTTGTCGTGGTTGCTCAACGAGGTGGCCGAATGTGGAGGTGCTGGAACAGAGCCTCCCAATTTTGATTTTGCTGTTGCTGTTGTTAGTTGGAGGCTGGCCATCTCGTGTCCCATGCTTACCTACCATTGCGTATGATTATGTAAACATACCTTGTATGATAGCATTTGTCTCTTCAATGGTTGCAAGTCTATTATCGAAGCTAGTGGTAGGCTACCTGAGAGTCAATGATACCCTCAGCCAAAGAAAGACATGCGTCCTCCTTGATGCCCACTCGGTTTGCTCTTGAAGATGAGGATTCTTATGGTGGCGCTTCCATTGGTGGAGTTTCCAATGGTGGTGCCACCTTCTTCTATCAAACTCATCTTGATTTTGAGTTTGATATTGGTTTGATAGGTGCTTCCTTTCTTGACTTGTTCCTATTCATTGTTTAGTGTTTCGAAGTCAACCATCAATAGTAGAAACTGGCGACATCTTGTGTGCATCATAATTGCCGGTTCAAAACTTTCACTTGTAGAATTTGGGGGATCAACTCCCCCACACTTTGCTCGAAGTGTGTTCTGCTCATAAAGACAAGGTAGAGATCAAGTGCATGGGCTCTGTTGGTGGGAAAAGACCAATAGAACCAAAACCTTATTTATTATTCTCTAGCCTTAGGCACATTGAATCATGATAAGATTGATGTTGTGTGCATTGTTCATTTATAGCATGGGTGATAAGATCAAGAGGATGAGCATGAATGTAGCATTTTGGACTATGAAAAATAGAATGGAGTTGCTTAACCTATGGAAGGATTGTCATCTTTATATAATGTATCAAACTTTTCATGACTATGACTATCATCTTCCAAAGATAAGATATGCAACATTTTAGCTCATTTGGTTAAGACTAAGATCAAGAAAGTGGTGCTATGAACAAACTTAAGGAATAAGACATGTTGAGTTAATCAGGTTGGATCAAGCAAAGTTGCAACTTGAACATGTTTGTGTCTTCATTTATGTGCATACGAAGATCAAGAGGAAAATGATGACCACTTACCTTAAAATGTTACCTTCATCATTGGAGCGTGATGACACCATATGATGAAGGGTAGATGACTTTCGGTGGTCCTTTCCTGTCCTTGCATCTTGAGTTGTTCATGAGCATCTTGTCTCATATGTTGCACTCCTTTCTCACTCTTCCATCATGCCATCTTTTGTTCTTTCTTGGCATTTTGATTAGACCTTCTGCTCCTCTCATTATTTCTTCTCTACAAGGGATTAGTAGACAACACATACCCAAAGGAGTATACAAATGATTCAAAGTAAGGATAGTGTTGCCATGGAGTTAAAGGTCAATCTATATCCTATGTTTTAAATAATATGCCTTTATTATTCACCACTACTTCAAACTTTCAACAAGGTTTAGGCAAAGATGTGCAAAATTGTTTTGAAGAATACCTCAAACCTTGATTTGTTTCTACGAATGATCTCCTAACATTCCCAATAAAATTTGAATATTTTCCTTGCAAGGGTTAGTGTTGACATTTCTTAGCATAACTCTTTACTAAGTTGTCATCCCTAGCATGATGCCAGAAATGCGTGGTTGGTAATTATTAATGACACTTGTAAACTCAGAGAAAATTATATATGTTAAAGTAAAGTATCCACAAGCGCACAAATAATATACCATTGTAGCATTTCATCCCGGGAGTATACCGAGTATCGTTATTTATATTTTATCCATAGGAGGAGCTATGGGATTGTTGGCAAAGAGATATTGACAAATATATATACTTATGATAAAACCACTCTCATGCTATGGCAGGGGTAAGTCAAATGATAAATAAATGATAAGTATGAAGCATTGATAATAATTTCAGAGATAGAAATAGAAACTCATAAAATGTAGTATGGCTAGGCAGGAGATTCGGTAAGAGCAAAAGATTCCTAAGTCATTCCTTATTTACTAAGTCTTTTGTACACCCAAGTATATACACTCTCATCTATAGCATAATTAACTTTGAATCTATGCATAAGGAAAATTACTAAGGAAGATCAAGAACAGAGCTTGTCTCCCTTCGCAACCGTGTTCTACTTGCTCTACAAATGGTGAGTGGACTATAAAGGACTCAATGGGAGTGTCACATCCACGATCTACCACATGACCTAGAGTGCAGAATGCAATCCACATGTAAACAATATCTAAGCACTGATGCTTACATAATGTCGACCACTTAACCCACGGGCGTCTTGGGCTAAGCGCTTTGTGAACATATGCATAAACTCATTATCAATCACAACTATATCAAGTATATAACTAGAGCAAACTTGGAACATAATAAATAGCAACATGACCTTGAAGTAGCACAAAGTCATAAATAAAGAGATACAATGGCTATACCAGTCTTCAGACGGCAGATCCAGAATCCTGAACAATAACCCTGTTGACACCATTTTTTGCACGTGTCAAAATGATCAGAGTGGGCTAATCGGCAGAGGAAAGTTACTGTGTACGCTGACAGCCGATGAAAATCAGCTTGTAAAGATGGTTGCCGATGAATGGTGGTGATCGATAGAAAGGTTGATTTAGACTCGGGCGTTGCCGATAAGGTTGGAGATGTTATTGTCGATGCCGATGAAGGAAGGCTTGAAGACTACTGCTAATGAAACAGGAAGTATGCTGATGGAAAGGAGGTCGGTGAGATTTCCATCGTAATTGAGACGGGTAGGGAAATAGATAGGAGTTGATTTCCTTTTCTATATTTGTTAGAGTATGATTCATGTAAGAGTCACGTGTTTCCTTAGATATGGACTTGGTGTCCTAGTTGTGTTTGGTTATGTCTCTTTAGATCAGGGTATAAATATAGAGTGAGGGGCAATGTAATAAATATATATCAATCAATATCAAAACCAATTTTTACTACTATTTGCATCTACTTACTTTTCGGCGACTTCGTCAATTTGCATATTTTTCCTTTTTTATGAGTTCTCATTGATTCAATGAGTTGCATAGTTTCAGTGTGACCTTCGGCGATTCTCAAGTTCCGTGTGAGTACCTCTTGGCCGTGACTTCCGGGCGTATCGCTGTTGTCAGGACCAAAGCGCTCGTATCTTCATCCTTGTCGATTAACAGGTCAAATCGACTGGCACGCTTTGGATATCGATTCGGGTATTAGCCCTTTGTGTTTGCAGATCCACTTTTGCATCAACACATCTTTTGACACGCCTAGTGGGACCAATCAATCCGATCAATATGTTCAATTCCGAGATCGATTCGGGGAACATTATCACGGTATCAGAAGATCTTAAGGAAGAGCTGAGGCAGGCTATGGAAAAGGCTGTAGAAGAATATAGGCAGCTTTGTCTGAAATCATTTAGCCTGAACAAGAGTGGACAAGTCATCCAGAAGCAAGATTTGCCATTGCCTCGATAGGTTACCTTTGACTCCAATCCTGGTAAACTTCAAGAGATGGTTAATTCTACAGTAAATCATGCTTTGATTAGTCATTCCAATGTACTGTCCAATACTGTTCATAATGCTGTGGTTCGAACTCTCAAAGAAGGACAAGCGTCACCGCATTACGTTGGGCCTGCCTATCACCAACCAGAGCCGGCATCTGTCAATACTCCATCGGCTCCCTCGGTCGTTGTGGGTACAAAAGTTACTTCTCCTCCAGTGTTGGTAGGCTTACATAATATTCAATCTACACCGATACGATCAGATCCGGTGCTACCAGGAGGACGAGTTCAGCTTAATACAGATCTAGTGGCATCAGCTATGTCAGGCCCTGTGTCTCAGAATAGCCAGATTCCTACTAATTGGTGGGGATATGGTATGCCTCCGGAGTCATCTGCTTTCAATCCTGGGTTACCCCAAGTGTTTGATGCAGTAGGAAAAGCTCCTATATCATCGGCTGTTTCGCCGATGGCTCAAGTGCCTCAATATGCCACAGCAACTACTGTGCAACCAACTCCAGGAGGTTTCCAGATGCCTTTGGTTCAAACACCCGGTTCAAGTCCATCGGCAAGCTTACTGCCGATGCAGCAGAAAGCCCCTGTTATGAGTCAAACTGGGGTTCAGTTCATGCCTCAAGCTGGCTATAATTATCCAACAATGTCAGCAAATTACCAGCCATCGGTAAGTTTTGTACCGATGAGTTCTAATAATGGTTGGTCAGGATAGTTACCTGTTCAACATACAGTTCAGCAAAATCAGCAGGTTACAGGGATTCAACAAGGTCATATGCAAGCTGGTTTCCAGAATCAAGCATCGGCAGCTCAGCCGATGAATCCTTTCCAACAGGATAATGGACCACCAGTAACGGCAAATATGCCGATTGCTGGAGATCGTGGGCCACAAAGATATGTGGAAGGATATCAGTAGGCACCTCCCGTAGAAATTTAGCCAGTCCGTCAGCAGGAGGCTAATGCTTTTTGGGCCGATAAGATAGCAGAGATTATGAAGGATCAGTTCGGAATAAAACCCAAGGTCAATACTTATTCTTATCGGACTCCATACCCTCCTGCATATGATTTAATTCCTCTCCCAAATTGGTACAAGGTACCAGATTTCACTAAATTCTCTGGGCAAGATGATACATCAACAATGGAACATGTCAATCGCTTCATTATTCAATGTGGAGAGGCAGCTAGCAGAGATGAATTAAGAGTTTGATTATTTTCATCATCTTTGTCTGGATCGGCATTTACATGGTTTATTTCATTACCACCAAATTCTATTATTACTTGGGTTGATCTAGAAAAACAATTTCATAAGTATTTCTTTGCTGGAATCCATGAAAAGAAGCTTACCGATTTAGTAAAGTTGAGACAGCGTAATGATGAATCGGTGGAAAGCTTTGTGCAAAGGCTACGAGATGTAAAAAATAAGTGCTACAGTCTGGTGCTGGATGATCGGCAGCTTGCCGATCTGGCTTTCCAAGGGTTATTACCACATCTTAAAGACAGATATGCTTCTCAGGAGTTTGAAAGCCTCAGTCATCTTGTGCAAAGGATCTCTAATCAAGATACTAGGGTTTTTGAGCCTAAAAAGAATTGGAGTAAAAAAGTATCATTTGTTGAAGAAGTAGGAGATTCTGATTCTGATGAAGAACTAGTTATCGGCTTAGCTGAGTGGGTTAAGAATAAAAAGCCGATATCTTGTCCCTTTGGTCAGAAAGAACCAGAAAAGTTTACCTTTGATATCACCAAGGCAGACAAGATATTTGATCTTCTGTTTCAAGAGGGCCAGATTATGCTATCACCTAATCATGTGATCCCATCGGCAGAAGAGTTGAAGAAGATCTTGTACTGCAAATGGCACAATGCAACTTCACATAGTACAAATGAGTGCAAGGTGTTCAGGCAACAGTTACAATCGGCTATTGAATCTAGGAGAATTAAGTTTGGTACTTCCAAGGCCCAGAAGTCGATGAAAATTGATCAACACCCTTTTCCAGCAAATATGTTGGAGGCCAAAGGGAAGACCAAGGTATTGATGTCAGAAGCTGCTGAGAAGAACGCATCAGTAGATCCCTAACATCGGATAACTACCGATGATGCGAAAAGTAAGGGTTTGCTGGGAGAAAGCAGTAGTTCCAAAAACCCTCCTCGACCTGGCATTGTGATTACCCATCTAAGGCAGCAGGAGGATTGGCGTCAGCATAAGGACCGATATCGACAACAGCAAGAAGAGAGACGTCGGGAAGAATGGTATCGGCATAAAAATCATTGGAGGTGCCCATTTTTCATCCATTGCTGGGAAGAAGGTATTAAATTGCCAACTGTTGAAAATTGCCCTGAGTGCAATGGTTATTATGGGGTCAATCGGTCAGAAAGGAGGTTTCAACCTGGCAATCAGGGTTTATTTATCAATGAACCGATCAGAGGCAGAGCATCAGTGTATGATCGGCTGGGGGGCAGACTTAGTGTACATGAAAGGCTTGGTAAATGCGCTGGATATTTTCCAAGGAATCAAGAGGAGCTTGAGGAGATGGCAAACGCAAGAGTTCCCAATGAAGAAATATTCTGCAGGGACCCTAATATACGCCGTGTAGAATCAACTAGGACCTGTTATCAGCCGGTTTGGAAGACCAAGTTTCCTTGATGGTGCCCGGAGGGTCTGACAAAGACACAGAGAAGAAGGATGCAACGTGAGCATTAGGAGGACTTATACCGAGAGGAAAATTCCTCCAATGAGAGGTCCGGTCATCAGCAGTGGTAGGTAAAACACAAAAATAAGGGTCCATCGGCAGATGTTAATATGGTATTCATGTTGCCGATGGAGTTTTTGGCACTATCTGATAATGAGGATGAAGTTGTTCTCTCTGATCAAGTAGCTCAGTTGACACTAGATCCAATGATGGCTGTTTTTGAGAAACCTACTGATGATGAGAGACATCATCTTAAAGCTTTATTTGTGAAAGGCAGAGTTGATGGGCAGCCTGTATCTAAGATACTTATCGACGGAGGGGCTGCGATTAATATTATGCCTTATGTGATGTATCGGAAACTTGGTAAGGGAGATCAAGACTTGACCAAAACCGATATGATGCTGAAGGATTTTGAAGGCAATGTGTCACCGGCTAAAGGGACAGTATGCGTTGAATTGACCATTGGCAGCAAAACCTTGCCGACGACGTTCTTTGTTATTAATGACAAGGGTGCATATAATCTGCTTCTAGGGAGGGATTGGATTCATGCTAATTGTTGTGTTCCTTCTACAATGCATCAATGCCTTGTACAGTGGATTGGGGATAAGATTGAGGTTGTTCCTGGTGATTCTTCTTATATCATCGCATCGGCAGAATCAGATACTTATGAGCGAACTAAATGCATATCAGGAGAAGTGTGGGAAAAAGAGTTCCTTAGAGTTGCTGATTATGAAATTCCACCGATCCAAGCAGTCGGTTCTGAAGAAGAGTTTTAATGGATAGGTTTGCCGATGATGGAAAATTAGGTCAAGGGTTCACATCGGCAGATGATTTAGTAGAAGTAGATATTGGTGATGGCGATAGGCCAAGACCTACTTTTATTAGTGCTAAGTTAGATTCCAAGTGTAAGCAGCAAATGACTGATTTGTTAAAAGAGTATAAAGATTGTTTTGCTTGGGATTATACTGAGATGCCTGGATTAGACCGATCGATAGTTGAACATCGGTTACCTATCAAATCTGGATTTCGGCCACATCAGCAGCCAGCGCGCCGATGCAACCCTAATATACTTCCTGACATTAAGGCCGAAATAACTAAATTAATTGAGGCAAAGTTTATTCGGCAGTGTCGATATGCAGAGTGGATCTCTAATATGGTTCCTGTTTATAAGAAAAATGGAAAACTTTGTGTTTGTATTGATTTCAGGAATCTTAACAAGGCCACACCGATAGATGGCTATCTGATGCCGATTGCTGATTTGTTGATTGATGCTGCAGCCGGACATCAAATTATCAGCTTCATGGATGGTAATGCAGGTTACGATCAAATATTCATGGCTAAAGAAGATATTCCCAAGACTGCTTTCAGATGTCCAGGTCATGTAGGGTTGTTTGAATGGGTAGTCATGACGTTTGGTTTGAATCAAAGAGCTATGAACTTTATTTTTCATGAATACATCGGCACATTAGTGGAGATCTACATTGATGACGTAATGATTAAGTCTGGAGATATCACAAAACATCTAGCCGATTTACGAAAGATATTGGAGTGCACAAGGAAGCATGGATTGAAGATGAATCCTAATAAATGTGCATTTGGTGTATCGGTAGGTCAATTTTTGGGTTTTATGGTGCATCAGCGGGGCATTGAAATTAGTAGGAAGTCTATTGATGCAATTAACAAGGTGGTTGCTCCTGCCAATAAAACTGAATTGCAATCTTTGATCGGTAAGATTAATTTCATTAGAAGATTCATATCTAATCTGTTGGGAAGGATCAAGGCTTTCAGTCCGTTACTTAAATTGAAGGCCGATCGGGAATTTGTATGGGGAGCTAAGCAGCAGTTAGCCCTGGATGAAATTAAGAAATATTTAACAAATCCTCCAGTGCTAGTTCCACCTCAACACGGGAAACCTTTCAGGTTGTATTTGTCAACTGATGATACCGTTATCGGTTCAGCTCTTACTCAAAAATTTGAAGGGAAAGAACGTGTTATTTATTATTTAAGCAGAAGATTAGTGGATGCTGAGACAAGGTATTCGGCCATCGAAAAATTATGTCTATGTTTATACTTTTCTTGTGTCAAATTAAGACATTATTTGTTATCTGCCGAATGTACGGTCATATGCAAAGACGACGTAGTCAGGTATATGCTGTCGATGCCGATATTAAGTGGTAGAATCGGCAAGTGGATTTTAGCATTATCAGAATTTGAACTACGTTACGAATTGACTAAGGCAGTTAAGGGGCAGGTTATGGCTGATTTTGTCACTCAGCATTGTAATACAGTGGACTCTCTGGAGGTTGCTCCTTGGACACTTTTCTTCGATGGGTCCACATGTGGTGAAGGAGCAGGTATCGGCATTGTGTTGATTTCACCTCAAGGAAAGAAGTACGAGTTTTCATTGCCGATTGTTGCTACGTCGACAAACAATCAGGCTGAATACCAAGCCTTGATAAAAGGGTTAGAATTGCTGAAGGAGATACGTGCCGATGCTATTGAAATCTTTGGTGATTCTATGCTAGTTATAAATCAATTGGCTAGGATCTATGAATGCCGAAGTGAAGTTTTAATTTCATATTATGAAAGATGTTTGCAATTGTTGAAAGGGTTTAGAGATTTTCGTCTTGAACATATTTCTCGACTGCATAATGAAGAGGCTAATTGACTAGCTCAGCATGCTTTAGGGTATCAGACTATTCAGGAAGTGCTAACTTCGGCGGTCGATACCAATGACTAGAGAAAGGAGATTGTCGATTATTTAAAGGATCCGTATAAAAAGGTTGAAAGACGTATAAGGTTTCAAGCTACCAAGTATGTGCTCCTCGATGATGAATTATATTATCGAACTATAGATGGAGTTTTACTCAGATGTGTTAGCAGTGATGAATCGAAAAGCTTGATGGGTGAAATTCATGAAGGAGTGTGTGGAGCGCATCAATCGGCTTTCAAGATGAAGTGGATGATCAGAAGGAATGGATATTATTGGCCGACTATTCTTGAAGATTGTTTTAAGTATTTTAAAGGATGTCAGGGGTGTCAAAAGTTTGGTAATATTCAAAGAGCGCCTGCATCGGCTATGAACCCTATAATTAAACCTTGGCCGTTCCGGGGATGGGCTATTCGATCTCATCGGTCAGATTTATCCGCCATCGAGCAAAGGACATAAATTTATTCTGGTTGCTACTGATTATTTCACAAAATGGGTTGAGGCAATTCCTTTAAAAAAGGTGAACGTCGGCTAATATGATCGATTTTGTGAAGGAGCATATTGTTTACCGATTTGGTATTCCTCAAACTATCACTACCGATCAGGGTACTATGTTTACATCGGGAGAATTTGATGAGTTTGCTGTAGGTATGGGAATTAAAGTTTTAAATTCTTCTCCATATTATGCTCAAGCTAATGGTCAGGCTGAGGCTTCTAACAAAGGGATCATCAAACTCATTAAGCGCAAAATTAAAGAAAATCCTAAGAGGTGGCATACAGTATTAAATGAAGCCTTGTGGTCATATCAGGATGTCATGTCATGGTGCAACCAAAGTAACAGCCTTATCAGTTAGTATATGGACACGACGCAGTATTACCTTGGGAAATTAAAATTGGCTCTAGGCGAATACGTTCTCAAAATCAGCTGACAGCCGATGATTATGATACTCTTATGAAGGATGAGTTGGAAGATATGGTG
Source organism: Miscanthus floridulus (assembly GCF_019320115.1). Taxonomy (NCBI): domain Eukaryota; kingdom Viridiplantae; phylum Streptophyta; class Magnoliopsida; order Poales; family Poaceae; genus Miscanthus; species Miscanthus floridulus. Next base: position 17,496,113 of record NC_089591.1, on the reverse strand, counting down.
GGTCATCGGTTAAGGGCTCTAGTTAGCATCGAAGAAAATAAGAAAAGAGTAGCTAGATGGTATGACAAGAAGGTGAAGGTAAAGGAGTTTGCCGATGGAGATCTGGTCTGGAAATTGATTTTACCGATTGGGACTAAAAGTTCAAAGTTTGGAAAGTGGTCTCCTAATTGGGAAGGTCCATATCGGATAAATCAGTCTGTTCCTGGTAACGCATATATTCTAGAAACCCTCGAAGGGGTCATGTTTCCCAGAGCATTAAATGGAAAATATTTAAAGAAATATTACCCTAGTATCTGGATGGATGCATAAAAGTATAAGTGCCGATAACAGTCCTATCAGCTAGAATTATACAAGGATGTCAATGTCTCGTAAAGTGCCGATGCAATAGACAAGATTTACAAGTTTAACAAGGATTAGATAGCCAATATCGCACGCAGGCGAATCTGGTCGGCTTCCTTCATTTCTTTGATGTCTTCATCGGCAAGCACCCTCCACAGGCTTGAGTTTTTTCTTCATGGCCAAGGCTTTGCGAGCCTGGGTGTCTCTTTCTTGCTGAAGGGCCTTGATGGCATTGGGTAGCTAGCTTTCTTCTTGTTGAGCATGAGTTAAGGCTTGCCTCGACTTCTTTCAATTCAGCCAATAGAGCCATCTTCTTTGCCGATAAATCTAAGATTTTCTGCTTAAGTTCAGCGCCCGAAGTCTGCAAGTTGCCGATGCCCTTGTGCTTCTCATCGGCAATTTGTTTTAATTGTAGCATCTCTTCTTTGAGTTGAGCCTGAGCTGCTCTATCGGCAATGCGTTGAGCAGCCCATTGATATTGCAGTTGGCGGCTTTCTAAATGGGCTGCTGGGAAGAGTACTTCTTCAACATCGGACAGGGACCTGGCCACGGATTGTTTTGAAAATTGCCTTTGCGAGGTCCGAGTCATCTACCTAGTTGGGCGGTATCCTGCTGTAACAAGTTCAGGAGAGCTTCCAACCCTGGACTTAGTTTCTGCCGATATTGTTCCTAGTGCAAGGGAAGAACTTGTTTCCTCTCCATCATCAGTCAGAAACGTCAATGGTAAAGGAAAATAGGCTGTTTGGGGAGTCTTATTCCTGAGGAAAAGAAAAAGAGGTTAGTTAAGGATAAGTATGAATATTATAAATCGACTAGGTCAATCGGCTTACCTGTTTCAAGGCAATTTCCTATACTTGGCTGGAGGAAGCAGCCTGGAGTATGCCGTGTGGAGAATCGGCTGAGCTTGCCGATGGGATATCCTCTGTGACCTCATCGGTGGTTGGCTCTTGGGGTATGATGACCGATGACATTGGGGCAGATGTGGGGATCGGCATGGACTTCTGTCGTTTTGGCTATGCCTCGGCATCTGTTAAGGCTTTGCGCTTTGCTTGGGCATCAGCAACGGTTGGCTAGGGGGCATCGGCACTTGTTGGTTGTGAAGCTTGGACATCTGGTACGCTTGCCGATGTACCCATTTGTTGCTGCAAAACAAGTGTAAGGTATGATATTTAACAGATAAAATGTGAAATCAAAGGGATACCTCTGAAGGTTTGTCAGAAGTAGTGGTGCTTGATATCAGAGGAATTGCCGATGACGATCCAGCAGCGGCTCTTACACCCTGATGATTAATGTTAATACAGTTTGTGATCGGCATGAGTAGAAATAAATAGGGTTGTTACCTTGAATGCCTTGACCAGGGTTGTAGCAGCAGCCAATGGAGTGGCCCTAGCTGTAGCCAATTTGGACTTGGAGGTGATGGTCTTGGCACGGGTCTTCTGGTGAGTCAAAGCAGCTAAGGTGGGGGCGTTGTAACTGATCGGTGATATCGGGGAGACAGGCCGAAGATCGAAGGGTTTTCCACTTTTGCTCATAGATGGTGCTGGGTTGTTAACCTGTCACGAGAAAATTAGTTACCGATATATGAAAGGAAAAAGCAGAAGGGAGTTAAAAGAAACTTACTGCGTCATCAGGGATGGCGTATTCAGGGTCGATCATGTGCCGATATGTGTGAGCAGATGTTGCAAACAGTTGTTCCCTCCACTCTCGCCACCATTGCTTATATGATTCGGTGATGAAAGATACTGGTGTCTAGATGGATAGATCGACATCTGTAGTATCGGCATCGGGGGAGAGTCGCACTACCCTGCTCCAATCTATTCCACAGGTGATTATTTCTCTGGGTTTGATCACATCGGCAAAACAAAGTTTGATTGGCAGTTGCCCAAAAGCCAATTGACGGGATACTGCCGATGGATTGTAAAACTCATACGTGATATTGGTGTTTTTCCCGCTACCGAATGTGTTTACTGGGATTGCCCTGGGAGTAATGATGGCCATCATGAGTTCATTATCCTGATTCAGAGTGTCATCGGCAAAGTTGAAAAGAAGGGGGAATCTGTTTTCTTCGTCAATATAAGGTACCCAGGCCCTATGATCACAAGAAAGACCATTGTAGAAGCTTTGGAAGAATCTGCCGATCTGGTCTTCATTGGCCTCTGTTCCAGGGAGGACAATTATGGCTTCACCAAAATTGAGGGGTGAGCGTGTTGCCGATTCCTCATCCCCAAGTACATGGTCTTCAGCAATTTCTCGTGGGAATTGTTGGGCAAAGAAGTCCCATTGCAAACGTTTGTGCATATGGGTATTCAGCCACATGTTGATAACCACCACAGGGCCTCCTAAGTTGCCGATGGGTTCGCCAAGCAAAAGTTTCTGAGACACTTGATGAAGAAGATGATAAGTGGAGCTCAGAAGGTATCGGCCAAGAGGGAACCTTACACCATTGGCCAAGAGTTCAGCAGCGGGGAGGAAGGCGTTGGTTGGTCCTACTGATCGACCACAGAAGATAAATTTTTCTAACCACATATTCAAGAATGTGGCATGTTCCCTCTGGTTAACTGTCCCGGTCTTCTGGCATTCTTGAATGTATCCTGTCCAACCGCCGATGTTGCGGGTATTCACCCTATATTCAGATTTTCTGCCATAGATGGAGCCTTCATCGGCAGTTGAAATATCCAAGCCAGTAAGCATGTAGACATCGGCAAGTGTGGGAGTAGGCTGGGCCATGTCCAAACATAAAAGTGTTTGTTGTGTCTGACCAGAAGTAGGCAGCTGCAATCATCATTGACTCATTCTTTTGCATATCGGCAATAGATAGCCTAATGCATTGGTCTAGCTTCCGTTCTGCCCAGTGTACTTGCATCGACCTATTAACCCTCAAGTACCAATCTTTCCACCCTTTGGTGGTTTTGGGCCAAGATCGGAATGTATCTTTCCATAAATTCAGAGAGAAATTTTGGGCTCTAAAGGGGATTCTAGTTAACCTCTGCATTAATCAGATCAGTTGGATCTGGGTTGCCCATTGGTCCTAGGCATTGGACATGCAGGCTGATCGGTTGGAATAACTAATTTGTTGCGCAGTTCCTAAGTTTAGAGGATCCGAAGAACAAAAGAAAAGAAAAATTACCAACTGTATGAACTCGCAAAGACCAGAGGAATCGAGGTAAAAGGTAACGGAAGTGGAACGAACCGCAGGGACGTCGAAGTTGATTGCCATTATCTTGAGGTAGATGGGGGCACGAGCCGGAGACTCGAGGTTGACGCTAGGAGAAGAGTTCTTGTTGGTTGAGGTCGCAGCAGTTGTTCGTCGGAGTCGCCGCCGGAAAGAGAAAATGTCAAAGATTGGAGTCTGAGGGTAGAAGACGAGCGTTCCGGAGAAATCTATTTATAAGCCGCTTGGAGTAGGGGTATTTTGGACTTATCTCTATGCCGCGCGCATGTAGGTCGAGGTGGTTCAGATGGATATGGTAACTGTTCGCACTGATAATCAGGGGATTGTATAGATGAGTTGATGGCAAGTAATCATGACTTGGAAGAGATATCGGTACAGGATATTTTAATTCTGAAAGTGGCGGCATTATTATGTTAGGATCTTGCCGATGGATTATTGTTTTGGTATCTTAACCATAATCAAGGCAAGAGTGGTTGACAATTGTGCGATATTTACTGAGGTGCGTGAATCAGGATTAGATTTGATTAGATTTGATAACAGATCAAGTTTTGGCTTGAAGGATGAGTTACGGTAATTGGGCGAAGGCAAACGTTATCTGGAGTAAATTTCGGAGCATTAATGGTTTTATACTCTGAAATTGGGGGGCATGTGTTGACACCATTTTTTGCACGTGTCAAAATGATCAGAGTGGGCTAATCGGCAGAGGAAAGTTACTGTATACACTGACAGCCGATGAAAATCAGCTTGTAAAGATGGTTGCCGATGAATGGTGGTGATCGATGGAGAGGTTGATTTAGACTCGGGCGTTGCCGATAAGGTTGGAGATGTTATTGTCGATGCCGATGAAGGAAGGCTTGAAGACTACTGCCGATGAAACAGGAAGTATGCCGATGGAAAGGAGGTCGGTGAGATTTCCATCGTAATTGAGACGGGACAGGGAAATAGATAGGAGTTGATTTCCTTTTCTATATTTGTTAGAGTATGATTCATGTAAGAGTCACATGTTTCCTTAGATATGGACTTGGTGTCCTAGTTGTGTTTGGTTATGTCTCTTTAGATCAGGGTATAAATATAGAGTGAGGGGCAATGTAATAAATATATATCAATCAATATCAAAACCAATTTTTACTACTATTTGCATCTACTTACTTTTCGGCGACTTCGTCAATTTGCATATTTTTCCTTTTTTACGAGTTCTCATTGTTTCAACGAGTTGCATAGCTTCAGTGCGACCTTCGGCGATTCTCGAGTTCCGTGTGAGTACCTCTTGGCCGTGACTTCCGGGCATATCGCTGTTGTCAGGACCAAAGTGCTCGTATCTTCATCCTTGTCGATTAACAGGTCAAATCGACTGGCACGCTTTGGATATCGATTCGGGTATTAGCCCTTTGTGTTTGCAGATCCACTTTTGCATCAACAAACCCACACTCTACTTGAACCTTGCTAGCTAACCTATGCTAGAAACTTGAAGAATTGTAGATCTATTCTCTTCTCTCTAGAAACCCTATTTTCTGGTGTGATCTTGACTTATGGCAGCGTGCTCTAGAGGGGGGGACAGGGGCTAGTTATATAGGATGGAGCATCAATCCTAAGTCCTTGGATCAAACCGACTTGAATAAACATCATAGATGCAATCCTTAAGAGGTGGAGAACCGACATAACAATGGGAGGCTAACAGGTGGGACCAAGGGGCGGACCGGCCTAGAGGTGGGACTGGCCGGACCCACCTGTCATCTTCTACAGATCTACTTCGGTGGCATGGCTTCTGGGGTCCTCTGGAACCTTCTGGAGTAGTTTTCGCTATGGTAAACACAATTTGATTTGATGTTTTGGTCCTCCTTGATGGTTTTCTGAATAACTCCTACAAAAAATACAGAATCACCAAAATTTGTGGAAATTGTTAGTTTAAACCCCTAAGTCTTTGTTGGGGATCATATTTATGCCCTTATATATGTTTTATTGATGGTTTATGATGGATGGTAACTACCATTAATAGTTAGTCCACATATACAACCAAAATCTATACAAGTATGTTTTGATTTAATAATTATGTTCGAATAATATTCCGAATCATGTTTACAATAGAACAAGTAAGTTTAAAAGACTAAAGAGATTCATTCAGGTAGAAACAAGAATATGTATGGTGAACCAAAGGAGTATGATTATTTAAATTTTAATTTGTGATTTAGCAGTTTAAGTATGGCATAAAGGTAGAGATAACCAAGACAAATTAGCAACATGTTATGAGATATTTTAAAGAACTCCATCCTCCTGACTTGAATTTTGCAGAGTGCAAAAGCAAGTTTGGATGATAGAACTCTCATATGAATGTGATTCAATGTTGCATCATGTTTGGTTGAACATACCTTATGTATTTATCCTTCCTTTTTTACTTAGATGATTAGTTATAGAACTATTTGAAGGAGGTGCGTCCGATTTAGTTATTGATGAGAGCTCATGGTCCATTGAGCAGGCATTTCCTTACATTAATCTTTGTCATTGCACCATATCTGATGAGGATATGGACAATTGCATGCTCTTCTTCCATCAACCTTTCTTGATTTTAGTTAAATCTTGGTTGACAAGTTGGGGTTTATTGGAGATGCAAACTCAAGTTCATCCTTGGTTGTCTTTGTCCTCTAATGGTGTGGTGGAGAGTTCTTCTTCTTTGTTTGTTAGTGATACGCCAACCATCTTGATAGTCGAGGAAGGAACCTCATTGGAATTTGCATGAAAGCTTCATCTCCGATGACTTAGGGATGTCTTCTCGTACCCATGGTTGTTCATGATTCCACGAGACACCATCGACAGACTGCCACTAATTGATGACATTTTGAAAACACAAGATTGCATGCCATGATGTAGTGGCATCTCGTTGTCTTGGTTCTTGTTGTCAATGTGTGAATCGGTGTCTCCAAAGATGAAGGGAGCAGACGTATTCTGGATAATACAAGGTGGGTTGCATCCTGCTTCTCATCAGCACCCAAGCTTTAGTCTTGGGAAAGTTTAATGCTAGGTTGTCTTTTGATGTTGCTCTTAGTTTGTCGATTTGTTCATCCACTTCCATAGCTGTATGGGTGGTTCAGTAGGTTCATACCAAACCTTGAACAGGCATAGCTTATATTCATTCTTCCTGCAAAATGTTAATGGACACATACCCGAGGGAATACAATGAATTTGAAACATGGGTTGTTGTCCATAACTTATGTAATTTTCCTCTATGCCAATGAAAGGATGGTTTTAGGATTACTTTAGCATAGATTTTGTTTATTAGCAAATTTTATGTGTTTGCTACATTCTACCATGGTTCAAGGAAAAGATAACCTGCAACAAAAGATAATCGAATAAACCTTGATACTCACAGTTCTTCCATCATGAAGAATGAGTTGGGTCTCCTTTGCGCATAGTTACTGGAGTTCATCACATGCCTTGATTCATCTTTGATGTGAATTCATCTCTTGACTTACCCAGATTGAATTTGAGAGTTTTCTACAGGGGTTAGTCCAACAAAATGTCCAGTGTCTACAAAAGCAACTTTTAGTCCAATAATAAAACTAGACTCCATGTCTTTTTTGATTAAGGAATGCATTTTAACCTAAGCACCACGCTTAATTTAAAAGCCAATGGAAGTATGTACAATACTTCCAAACCAAAGCATACTATGGAAGACAAAAGTAACATGAAAGCATTTTAGAGATTTACTCAAATAGAGATGAAAGAGCATGGTCATGGTGACTGATTTTTTTTAAGATAAAGGATGATGAGGACATGACCTCTATACATATGACCATGCTTGGAGAACCATATGGAGACCAAGGAGATCAGTGAGGGTGTCCTAAGCAAGAAGGAGGTCCGAGGCTAATTCGGTTCGAGTCCCCGAGGTGGAGGCCCAAAGCAACTCAAGTTCGAGTCTATCTCGGGTTCTAGGACCAATCTGCCTTAAACTGGTCACCCAGGATGCATCCAGACTCTGTTTTCGACGATCCACATACGGTTGGAAAGCTAATTTGATAAGGAAGCCAACCCAATTGGTCTCATGTCAAAAGCCCTTCGGAATCAACAGGAATCATCGAAACAAGTCAGCATCCAGAATCTGTCAGGGTGCTGTGACACCATCTTTTGGTCCGTTGGACCGTATATCATGTTTGGGCCTATTAGGGGGCGTGTCCAGGGGGAGTGACGCCCAAGACTCTATAAATACCAGCCGTCGCTCTCCTTAGGGTTTGGGTTTTGTTTAGTTCTTGATTTCCTTGTGAAACAGATATCGTTTTGCTGCAACTGTGCCGCCAAGGCCGCTTGCTGTGAACCAGGACCCCAGTTCTTGATCTTGTTCGCCTATGGCGATTAGTCCTTTCGAATAAAGACTTGAACTCTTTCTCATTATCATAAGCCTCATATTTATTTGCAATTTCAGATTGCGTTTATCTTATTCTTGCTTGTGTTCTCGATTCACTTGCAGGAAAGCCTTCTTGGTGAGGTCAATTGCGTTCGCATGGTTGATAACCAAAGGAGCAGTGGTGTAACGGTTGCGGGGGTCCGAATCAGTCTTGGTTCGAAACCTAGATCATGAACGTCAAGTCTCCACCAATTGACGCTATCATACCTTTTGGAAGATTGGGCCTAGTCTACATCAAAGGATGCAGGTGTCTTGGATATATGCGTGGAACTAGACATGTTGTGGATTTGATATGAGAGAATTCGAACTAAACAGAATGGATGCATGGATTATTCTAAGTAAACATGCAGTGGAGTGCAAAATGTTAAAAAGAAAACTACTCATTAAGTTTAAAGTCCATGAGCATGACTATCTCACCTTTCTTGATCATACTTACCATGACTCACATGATGGAACTTGTGAGTAGTGCGGCGTTTGTTTCCATCACTTGAGATGTGATTTCCATTCTTGTGACGTCAACCTTTTTTCTCCAATCTACACATGATTAGATTAATATATATATATATGTCTATACAAACCTATGAGATGGCAGGGTTCCAGTGTTGATGGATCTTTGAATGTTTAGGCACCCTGGGGTTCTTCAATGTTTCTTCTTTTCTTGTGGAAGCTTGCTGGAAGGTCGAAACGACATATGATGTCCTGTCTTATTCCATAATTCAATAGAACAAGGGTAATCCTACCGAAGCTAGTGGTATGTTAATGATCTAAATCTTTACATTAATTGTTTCTCCGGCAACAGCGCCAAAAATGCTTGTTGGTATTTATAAGTGCAAATAGAATATGAAGGATTCCGCAAGCGCATAGAATACCATTGTAGCATTTTACCATGAGTATTCCAGGTATCATTATTTATATTTTACCACAGGGAAACAATGGAGTAAAGATTTATTGGGTAACAAAGGAGTATCTATTAACATAACATAGCTAGAGCAAGGGGTAAAGGTAATGATATGAGTTAAGCATAATGACACTTAGGGGATAGATCACTAATATAATATAAACTAGTTAACTCAGGAGAACAAGGGGTGAGGTAGAAACTTATGATATCCTTATTACAGGATCAAAGTATATATATACCTAACTATAGCTAAGACTAACTCTACTCTTAAGCACTTTGAGATGCCGCTTACACAGTAGAGCATCCATAATAGATAACTCTACTGACGCGACTACAGTCCTATAATTTAAGAACCTATTTAATTCAGCGTGGACTACAACGGATAGACAGGACTGTCACCACCTACTGCTACCACACAACCAGAGAACAGGGTGTACTCACAGACAAAGCATTGTATAAGCACCATGCTTACACGAGGCTTGGCTACTTAGCCCAATCGATAAACTATAGCAGGCTAAGCACTCTATGAACCCGCACACAAAAGTAAAGATAAGCTTAACTAAGCAAGATACATATTAAAAGTAATCATAGCCATGTAGATAAGAATATGATGAATTGATAATAACTCTTACAAGATGTAGAAGTGAAGATATAAGGCTTTGCCAAGCCTCCAAGACTAGATCCGGAACTTGAGCATAAGCTCAACTCGACCCTCACTCCCGAGCTACTAATCTACTACATTAGAAAGTTCTAGACCTATTCCTCCTAGTGTGTCTTGATCCGAATTAGAGGTATGAATTTGGGTTTCAGGATGGCTCTAGCCGAATCGATGCGAAAAAAAACTAGGAGGGGAGCGAGGATACCTTGCTCTCGAAGATCTACGGATCAAATCAAAGTTTCCAAGGTGCAATATGCCGATTCATGAGGTAGGGCGAAGTGGGGAGAGAAAAAACCCGAGAGGGAGGAGAAAGAAGAGGAAGAAGGCTCGGGCAGGAAGGTTGGGGCCGGGGTTAAAACACTAGCTCAGCGCCATAGATCATGGCGCCAAGCTCGGCGCCAAGATCTACGGCGCCGAGCTTGGCGCCAGGGTGACTGGCACCGAGCTTCCTGCCATGTCACCGCCACGTCTGCTTCGAGCCCAAGAGCTCGGACGTGTAAGCTCGGCACCAGCAACGATGGCGCCGAGCTAAGAGTCCAGATTTTAAAATCTTACCTCCAGGGACATATTTGTGATTTTTTTTAAAAAAAAGAGCTAAAACAAATTCGGCTAGAACAACCAAGAGAAAATACTGTAAATCGCTCATCTCACCTGGCTACCGGTGAGGCGGTGACCATGCATGTCCTCCCAAAATATATACGTCCATGCATTATTTTTATTATATTGTTGTTCATGCATTATACCGTTTGATAGGATCGGAGGAGAGGGGATGTCGGATTGGCTCCTTGCATTATATATCCATGTTATGTGGGGGTGGGGGTGTATGTTATTGCATTGGTTAGTTGGATGATTAATATATATATATATATATATATATATATATATATATATTAATCATCCAACTAACCAATGCAATATTTAGAGAGGTCGATATATAATATCTTGAGATATTATTAAGCAAATAATGCAAACGCAACGGGCGGAGGACATATATTTTTTTATATATATTATTATACATAGATATGCTGGTGAGGAAGGCCAGCAGGGCAGCAGCAAGTCAACCCTAGCTAGCTCATCACCTCATAATCTGACGATACATATGGGAACTGAAACGACGGATTAAATAATTTCTCCAACTCAGCAGCCGCATACAGATGCACGTACAGCTAGGTCCTGCATCCGTAACGGTTACTCGAACTGCGCCTTCGATCAACTTGTTGCTTAACTGCTCTGACCATGCATCCATGTATCTTATCTTCAATATATATGCAATCACCGTAGTAGCACATGTGTGTGTATGCATCCCAAGATAACCTAGCGTTGACTTGCCAACCATGCATGCATCCATTTTGATCAGAGACTGCGTGCTAGCTGCAGCCAGTGTGATGGACCACAAAACCATGCATGTACACACACAGGCATCATGCAACTACGTGCCGTCAATCATACCCATCATATATGTATCTTCTATTGTGTTGTGTCCATATATATACATAATATATACATGTCCATGCCCGTGCCTATATAAGGAGCACAGCCCTCCGTCTCCTTGAGCACCCTGAGTCGTCAGCCCTCCTCCAGCTGATTGCATTGCTTGGGCTAGCCCCTCCGGCCTCCAGCTAATACATAGTCTCTCCCTCAGGCCTCAGCTCCTTGGTTTCTCAGCCAGCTGCCTCTCCGGCCGGCCGTCTAGCTGCCAGAGGAAGAGGACACGATGGCCGGCGGTGCCATCGTGAACACGGGCGGGGGCAAGGACTACCCGGGCAAGCTGACCCTCTTCGTCCTGCTCACATGGGTCGTCGCCACCACCGGCGGCCTCATCTTCGGGTACGACATTGGTATCTCATGTGGCGTCACCTCCATGGACCCCCAAGTGTGGACAGGAAAGGACATCCCATAGAATATTATCCACCTTGTGCAGCCTCAAGAATGGGATCAACCGCAGGGGCTGCTATATATAGGGGGTAGCATCAGTTCTGGACCCTTGGATCAAACCAACTTAAAAGGACGGCGTAGATGCAATCTAGGAGGCAGTAGAGAACTAACATTCGAAGGGGAAGCTGACAAGTGGGGCCCACAGGTCGGCCAGCCTAGGGGTGGGGCCGACCGGCCCCTCCTGTCAGTGTCTTGGCTCCATCTTTGGCGGAGAGTCTCCTAGGGTCTTCTAGAATCTTCTGGAGTTATTTTTGTCGCGGATAAATATGATTAAATCTGATCATTGGGTCCAGCTTGCCGGGTTTCTGTATAAATCCTCCTGCAAACATAGATTCACCAAAACTTGTGGAATTTATTAGTTTAAACCCCTATACCGGTGTTGGTGATCCTTTTTATGCATTTATATAAGTTATATTGATGGTTTATGATAAAAGTTAATGACCGTCAACAAAATGCAGCCAAACTTGTAGCCAACGCGTAGCCTAGTCTTGAGGGTGCAACCACACTTTCCGGTGTGCACCCCCATAGGGCGGTGGCAACGCGACCCCAGGCATGGTGCATTGCCACCCCTGCAACGTGCCCAAATCAGCACTACCACCCTTTCATATTTTGGGCATAACTCTTAATTCTGAACTCCGATTTTGATGACCTAGAACTTTTTGGAAAGCTAATGAAATTCTCTACAAGATTAAAGTGATAGTTTTTATATTTGAGATGAAGGGGCACCGCCATGGTCACTGGACTGTCCGGTGCCAGGCACCGCCATATTTTTTCCAAAGAGGGGCGAAAACACGTTTTCGGTGGCGTGGGGGCACCACCACCCCTTGGGCGGTGCACCGACCCCTATGTCTGGTGCCTGGGTCACAATGGCTAGTTTGTGCAATTTGACCATTGGGCACCACCAACCTATGTTCGGTGCATGCACGTTGCTGTCTGGTGACCACGCAGAAATGTGCTCCAAGGCTCCAACGGTTCTATTTGGCTTGGGGGCTATAAATAGAGGTGGAGCTCGGCCTTGAGCTGGTTGCTGGGCACCCTTAAGCCTTGGTGGCTGTTGATACTTCTTATGACTATTGGACAATTCCGCAAACGCACAAAATATATCGATGCATCACTTCACTTGGGAGTATTCCAAGTATCGTATTATTTCCACAGGGAAGCTAAGTTTGGCTAGACAATTAGTAGAGTGAATTCTAAGTGAAAAATGACTATGAACTATCACGTTCTTATACCGGGGATAAACTAGAGTAATAACTAAAGGACTAAAACAAGAATGAAAACTAAATGATGGCGCAGGTAGAGAGAGGTCATAGAGTGACTGCAAGATAAACCAAGTACTATGAGGCAAACAATATATCTAAGTTTAGCAGATCAGGATTCAATAAATACTTCAGAGCATACTTGCGTTGGATTTAACTGAACACGAAGCACAATGAGCCCTAAGATTTAATAACTTATTCTAAAGTAGTGGAATACATAGGATGACAAGGCTGTCGCTGTAACAGAACCGACCAATTTATAAGAGCACAATTACAAAAGCAATCACCTGAGTGATCAAACCGTCATACTTGAACCCATATAAATCCGGTAGTCAACTAAAACCACAAAGGATTTCAAACCAACTTACATACAACCAAGATCATAGTGATTCAACAAAACAAGCCACATGTTACATACATTTCACAAGTAGTTCACAAGTATCTCATACATCGGAGTTCACATAGTTATTACAACTTGAGTTCACAAATAACGGAAGCAAACTAGTTGGAAACCATCACACACACTTAGTTCAAATACAAGCCAGCTCCATAGTCATATCCAGCAAAAGCAAGTCCTTGTTCGAATTCCAGAAGCATGACTCTATTCGAAACACCTATTGCATGCATATGCACCGCATAAGAGTCATGCATGGAAAAGAGATGGAACGAGATGACTAAATGTACAACCATGTAAAGACGGACACATGAATGACATGATGATTTAAGATTAACATTTATTTTACTGAGTAGATGCATATCTCTTCTTGAAAACAAGAACTACACACTCACCAAGTTCTAACAACCTAAGATAAAGTTGTTCATCTTCAGTAAGAGGTCTAGCATTTGCAACTAATAATTTATCTTAATTAGCCTAAGCATCTAAATCATCACATCAACTCAAATAAAGCAATCAAGTTATTGACTGCATTCACAGATTTATGGCTGCAGACAACAGCTGCTAGTTTAACTCATAACTGGAGTTGTACTAACCCAAAAGACATGCAACAAGACAACATGGAAAGATTATGAAATTATCTACAATTCATATTTAATCATCTCAGCATGATTCGCAAGTTAACAAGGCCAAACAGGCACATTTATCAAACCTGGTCTAGAAATTCCAGAAAACTGCAAGTTGTGAAGACCAACTTTGAACAGTCATAACTCATAAGCCATTTGGACAAATGCCATGAAAATTTAACACAGGCTATATAAGTGAGTTATCTACAACTTTGTTATAGACAAGATTCATAGAAAACATTATCTTCACCATGTAATTTGCTTAACTCTAGAATCTGTCCAGAAAGTCACGATAAATAAAGTTTAGGGAAAATAATATTTCACTACATACAAGAATGGTACTTTGAGCACCACCAATGTTACCAACAGTTAACATACATCAAATGAGCACTAGAAAACATAGTAGCCTTTCCTAAATAAATTGTTTTCATGCCTTTATTAATTTATTTAGATAATTAGGTGAAATAATGAACACATTGCAAAAGTGTACAGTAAATTCCACAAAAAATATAGTAGCTTATATATGTACCCAGTAGGTACTGTATAAATTTCGTATCATTTTAACAAGTAGAACATCCTACATAAAAATGAAAAGCCAACAGGGCTTAAAATAGGATAAATAGGAAATCCTATTGAAAAGTGTCAAAGAACAGAATTAATACTTTTCTTAGCTTCATCATAGCACAAGAACATTGTACAAAAAGTTTCATGCTCATTGGATACATATTTTTACCATGAAAAATAGCACAAGAATCAAGCATTTATTTAAGATAAATAGCAAATTCCTATTTCCAGCAAGATCACTGTACAACCAACATTTTTCCTTGGTAGTACATGAGAATACAAGTCCAACAAAATTGGAATCACATTTTTATAATTTTCCTAGCTCAAGTTTTACATTTTACAAGATTGAAACCATTCAAAAAGCATTTATCAAGCTCTATTTTATTCTCCAAGAAAAATACTAGAAATAGTGCATTTCATATTTTTATCAAATACTACACTTCATAAGGAATCCAACAAAATTTGGTTCACTCAATTTGGACATTCCTAGCTCTAGATATCATTTTCCAAAGTTAGCACAAAAATCTGGAAAAGAAATAAACAAAACCTAGAACTACAGTCGCTGACATGCGGGACCCAACAGTCAACGAACCCCACTGGTCAGTCACCCAGAGATAGGGGTGGTGGTTTGACCAGTGCTAGCTACCCAATGGCGAACTCTTCGGTGAAACTGACTCCACCATGATGTTCCTCACTCTCTTCCACGTCGATAGAGCTAGGTGGTTGAGGCAAAGATACACCGAGGATAGCTCATCGCCGGCCATGGTGACACGACGGCGCTGCACAGAGGTGCATCAGCCGTCTTCAGCCACGACTGGGATAGACGAGAGAGGCTATGACATCACAGTGCTGAGGCAAGACTCCCAAGGCTAATCTAGGGTTAGTGGGTGTGCTAGGGAAGCCTGGCCACGGGCATGTTCGCGCGGCAGCGAAACTCACTCCGGGAAGGCTCACATGCCGGTGAGGTCGGAGGGGTAGAGTTAAGGCGAGTTAGGGTTAGAGCATCTATGAGACATGGAGAAGACGATGCGAAGGAAAGGAAGGACATAGGCATGGTGGTTAGCTCAGGCCATGGCGAGCTCAAAGTCCAACGAGGTTCCAGTCGTGGCAGCAGTGAGGGGAATGGCCAATAGGCCCTCACCTTGGCTCGAACGGTGCTGCAAATGGGTCGACAGAGTAGAGTAGAGCAAGGCACATCTACGTGCACGAGCAATTGCACAATGGCTGGCCAGCAGAGGAGCTACGCGGCGGCGGGCTCTCGGCGGCGATGGCAGTGATGCGGCGTGTTGCTTTGCGTGGCTCGAACGAGGTGAATGGACACGAGTGAGGCCAGCAATGTGAAGCATCAGGCGCAGGGCATTGAGGTGTCCATGATGGCCTGACCGGTGGGGCAACACCAGCGTATGGCTTCCACCTAGTGTGCTCGGACTGGCCGTGGTCGGCCATGACGGCCTGGTCATGATGGCCATCAGGCTCAGCGTCGGTCGACTGATAGCGTGCTTTCTCACCCTCCAAACTATAAAACCGTGGTGAGTTAGCACAAATTACATTAATAAGAGTTGGAGATCTATGTGAGGGCTACCAGATTGATTTAGAAATCATCTTCTAATTTGCAAAGGTTTAGAAGTTACATCAACCCAAAGTAGGATACATCAAACTGTGAAACCTAGTTAGACTTAGAAAATTTCCTAAGTTTGAAAAACAACATTGCAATGATTTTTATCATCCAAATTCAAGCATGTTAGGAGCTGAATTCGCCTATAATCCAAAACTAAAAGTTGTTACGCTACCCAAGTACTACAACTTTGTTTTAGGGTGCACATCCATGCAAACAATCTAGGTTATACTTCAACTTAGGTCAAACATCCATCATGGAAATGGTAATTTACATTATAGATATGACTTAGAGACCAAACTAGCCTTAGTCATGAATACCAAAGTTAGTCCTAGTGATATTATAAACATGTTTAGGGCACCCCTAAGGTCCCACAAGCATTTCACATTGGTCCCACACAAATACTTCCTAGGTCAACCAAGCATGTCATCAATTAGGAGCTTAATTAGGTAAAGTGATCCACATGAACATTGTTCCATTAGGCATCCTAAGTGTAGCTAAGGTGTTTTAGTGACCAAACATCACCCACTTGCATTAACCACACATGATCATAAGCATACACATATGGAAAACATAGAATAACAAGGCATGTTTCACATGTTTCAATTGTACGTTTCACCTATAAAAGCTCATATATGAATGTTTGATGCTTATGCTCATGCAAATGCAAGTGCAATTATGCAAGCCTAACACCTAGGGTGTTATAGCCCTCCCCCTTTATAAAAATCTCATCCCAAGATTTGAAAAGCGTACCATTTTGAATAAAAGGTAGCGTATACATCCTTCTAATAATCTTCCCGTTTCCACATTGCATCGCTCTCACTACCCTGATTACTTCACACGACCTTGTAAAACTTGACCACCCAACTCCGGGTTACTCTCTCTTTAGTATCAATAACCCGCATCGGCCTTTCTTCATAGGATAGATCTGATTTCAACTTGATATTTCTAAGTGAAACTCTTTCTTCGGGAATACGGAGACATTTCTTTAATTGAGATACATGAAAAACATTGAAGATAGCTCTCATCTTATAAGGTAACTCTATCTTGTGGGCTACTCTCCCACTCTTCTCTATTATCGGATATGGATCTACATATCTAGGTGCAAGTTTCCTCTTTACTCCAAACTGTTGCACACCTTTTATCAGTGATACTTTCAGATAAACATAATCACCAACTTCAAACTCAATGGGCTTCCTTCTTTTATCCGCATAGCTTTTCTGCCTAGCTTGAGCAGCTTCCATATGTTTCTAGATAGTATGGACTTGTTGTTCAGCCTCCTCGATGAAATCAATACTATAGTATCTCCTTTCTCTGGATTCAACCTAGTTCAAAGGAGTTCTACATTTGCGGCCATACAATGCTTCGAACAGAGCCATCTTGGTACTTTCTTGATAGCTATTATTATAGGAAAATTCAGCCAAGGGTAACCACTTCTCCCATGAACCTTTGGAAGATATGACACAAGCTCTGAACATGTCTTCCAATATTTGATTCACTCGCTTCGTCTGTTCGGAGGTCTATGGATGATAAGCAGAACTTCTAACTAAGTTGGTGCCTAACATCTTGTGCAAATGTTCCCAAAAACAAGCAGTGAACTGAGGTCCTCTGTCAGATACAATGGTTCTATGAACACCATGGAGACATACTATCTGATTAAAATACAACTCAGCATAGTCACTTGGTCGATAGTCGGTTCTAACTGGTGTGAAATGGGCAGACTTGGTTAAACGATCCACTATTACCCATATAGAATTAAAATTCTTTTGAGTAGGGGGAAGTCCAACAATGAAATCCATACTAATTTCTTCCCATTTCCATCCTAGAATAGATAATGGTTGAAGAAGTCCAACATCCTTCAAGTGAATTGCTTTGACTCTACAACAATTGTCACACCTTGCAACATAACCTGTGATTTCTTTCTTCATCTTGGTCCACCAAAAGCGAGGTTTCAAGTCTTGATACATTTTGCTACTTCCTAGGTGAATAGATAACTTGGAGGAGTGAGCTTCACCTAAGATTTGGTTTCTAAGCTCTTTGTCCTTTGACACTACAAGTCTATCCTTAAACCATAGGACACCCTTCTCATCTACTCAGAAGTGTTTTGTTTCTTGCTCCTTCATCTTCCTTTTTATGTGGAACACACCCACATCGGACTTCTGAAGCTCGATAATTTTACTTTCAAGAGAGCAACTGAGAGTAATACTGTGCAACATAGCAGGATGTAACAGATGTGCCAAATGATAATCTCCTTCCAAGAGAGAATTGCAGTGAGACTTTCTACTCAAAGTGTCAGCAACCACATTTGCTTTGCTAGGATGATAATGTACTTCTAAGTTATAATCTTTAATCAACTCTAGCCATCTTCTCTACCTCATGTTCAATTCTGGTTGAGTGAAGATATACTTGAGGCTTTTATGATCAGTATAGATATGACACACGTTATCGAGTAGGTAATGCCTCCAAATCTTCAAAGCATGAACAACCATAGCTAACTCTAGATCATGAGTTGGATAATTGACTTCGTGCTTCCTTAGTTGATGCGAGGCATAAGCAATAACCCGACCTTCCTACATAAGAACACATCCTAAACCGGTACCTAATGCATCATAAAACATATCAAAAGGTTTCTCGATATCAGGTTGTGCCAAGATAGGAGCTGAAGTCAATAAAGTCTGCAAAGTGTGAAAAGTTGTTTCACACTCCGGAGTCCAAACAAACTTCACATCTTTCTGAAGCAACCTGGTTATGGGCTTGGCTATTTTAGAGAAATCCCAGATGAAGCGATGATAATAGCCAGCCAAACCAAGAAAACTCCTAACCTCATGCACTAAAGTTGGTGCTTTCCGATCCAAGACTTCTTGCACCTTAGTTGGATCAACCAAAATTCCTTCATCAGATAACACATGGACCAAGAAGGTACTTTCTTTAGCCAAAACTCACATTTACTGAACTTGGCATAAAGCTTATGCTCTCGTAGTTTGGATAAAACAATTCTCAGATGTCCGGCATGCTCTTCAGCATTCACAAAAAAGATCAAAATGTCATCAATGAAGACAACCACAAATTTGTCCAGTTCTGACATGAATACTAAATTCATCAGATATACGAAGTATGCAGGAGCATTGGTCAAACCAGAAGACATAACAAGATGCTCATACAACCCATATCTGGTGAAGAAAGCAGTTTTAGGTATATCCTCCGGTCTATTTTTTATTTGATGATAGCCAGATCTCAAATAATTTTGGAGAATACCTTTGCCTTAGACAACTAACCAAATAAAATATAATTGCAAGGCAATGGGTACTTGTTCTTGATTGTCACGGCATTGAGTGGACGATAATCCACACACATGCGCAATGACTTGTCCTTCTTCACAAATATAGTGGGACAACTCTAGGGAGATACACTAGGTCAGATAAGACCCTTTTCTAACAGATCTTGTAACTAAACTTTAAGCTCTGCTAACTCATTGGATGGCATCCTATAAGGCCTTCTAGAAATAGGTGCAGTACCCGGCACTAACTCAATCTTGAATTCGATATCTCGATCTGGTGGTAAACTAGGTAGATCATCAGGAAATACATCTGGAAATTCACAAACTACCAGAACGTCCTCAATTCTCGGCGTCTGGATAGCATTGCCAGTGTTGTGGAGGTCCAGATCTCTAGGAAGTGGCACCAGGAAAGCCTCATTGCTGATAGGATCCCTCAACATAACGACCCTAGTGGAAGTATCAATGAGCACTCCATGACCACTCATCCACTTCATCCCCAATATTACATCTATACCTAAACCTGGCAAAACTACTAGATCGGACATATACACTCGTCCCTCTATTTTGATACTCACATCCTGCACTACCTGATTGGTAGAAATATTAGTTCTAGCTGCACTAATGCAATAACTACCAGTGGATAGTGTAATTACCTTCTGATTATACTTTGATGCAAATACTAGACTCATGAATGAATGCGAAGCACTGGAATCAAACAGTACAACTGCAGGGTGTTGATTCACAAGAAACTTACTTGTAGTGACCACCTCGCCTGAGGGTATCCCTGTCATGTTGGTGTAGTTAACATGACCTTGACAAGCACCAGAATTCCCCTGCTTCTGATTATTCTTCTGAGGATAAGGACAACTCTTGGACCAATGACCCATCTTGCCACAATTCCAGTAGGGCCAGTTACTTGGCAGAACAAAAGAATTCCTTGGTCCTATGGTGCCTTTTGGACGAGGAATAGTAAAGGCCTTACGGAACCCAGTCTTGGCCTGATTCTGCTTTTGAGGCGGATGATACTTTGTGGCTACAACAGGTGGACAAAACTGACTCTTGACTGCCATAGGAGCTTTAGCCTAAGATGCAATTTCCTCAAAGGTCCTCTTACGATTCTTGAAAGCTACATAGGCATTATTGTTGTTCTCTTGAGTGAGAGCATCACTCACGAACTCATTGAAAGTAGTACTCTTGTTGCTCCCCAAGGTCTTCATCAGTTTGGGGCAAAGCCCTCTCTTGAAGCTAGCGATTTTCTTTGCTTCTGTATCAACAAATTCTAGGGCATACCTTGCCAGATGATTGAATGCATGAAGATATTCAGTAAGATTCTTGGTGCCTTGTACCAGCTTCATGAACTCAGTGTGCTTCATGGCCATCAAGCCGGGAGGAATATAATGACCCTTGAAAGCATCCTAGAATTGGTTCCAAGTGATCTAAGCATTCTCAGGTAAGGTGGACCTATAATGATGCCATCGTATACCTGCTGGTCCTTGCAACTGATGCAAAGCATACTAAGTCTTCATTTGTTCTATCAGCCTAAGCAAACGAAACTTGTGCTCAAGCATGTTTAGCCACTCTTCGGTCTGGAGCGGCTCTTCAGCTTCTTTGAAAATTGGTGGCTTGGTGTCGTGGAATTCTTTAAAATCACTATATTGATTTGGCTCTGGTCCCTGATGTTGGTTGCGACCCTGTGCTTGATGCTGTGCTAGGGTACGCATGGCATCCCCTAAAGCACGTTGACCTTCAACAAGCATGGCCAACAGATCAGATGATGTGGGCGGTGATGATGGTGGGAGATCCTCATCACCACTACCCCCAACTCTGCCCAAACGTAGATTGCATGACATCTGGAGAAGTGCAATAGTGAGTAATGATGGACGATGTCAGAAACATTACAGATGAATTATAGAATTATGTCAAACTGAACTTATTGGAGAGAATAATTTCATTCAATAAATAGAGGCACAATAATTCATCCTCATAACATTGCCAATATTTTACTCTGCACATTCTCGCGATGCATACGCTTACATGCCAAATTTTTGCCAACATCAAAGCTGGACTTTTATCAATGCTCACATCCACATGGAGCAAACATGAAAGTATCAGAGATTACATCAAAGTCAGTAGCTGAATTTAAGTTACATGTCCTTCTAGAAGAAAGCAAAATATATGAACTAGTGCATCTGTCTTAGTGCTATAGCTAAATTATGCTTCTTCATCGGTGGCAGCATCAATCACTACTTCACCATCTTCATCTTCGATAGGCTCCAGTTCCTCCTCCTCTTCTTCTTCTTCTTCTATAGCTTCAGGCATTGCGATGACTTTGGCATCTATTTCCATGCCATCATCATCAGTGAAGATTACCTGTGGTCCTCCCACCACGGGGTACATTGGAATAGGGTGAGGAATTGGATTGATCTAATTATTGAGATGGTGAACGTCAATCTATAGTTCTTTAATCTAGTGGAGGAGTTCATTCTCTCTTATTTCAGCACAAATTTTAGCCAAGACCCTAGCATTGTTCCTAGTTTGTGCCAGACGGATTGCATCATCCCGCTCACGAGTCAACTGCTTGATCTGATCATGGTTAGCATCTCTTTCCCTAACAACGCTCATAAACTGCTGCCTGCGAGTTTCCAAAGCATCCATAAAACCACCTATCTCATTTTGGGCTGCCCTAAACTCTTTACCATACTTGCGCGTACATTTCTTCCACTTGTGTCGTTCATTCTGTGCCTGCTGAAGTGCTATCAAAACACTAACATAAGTGCTCTGACGATCATAGAACATCTTCAGAACAACCATCATAGCACTCATGGCTGGCCCAAAGCTCTGAACCCGCTCTGTCTCTGACATTACCAAGGGATCATCCTCAAAATCTAGCCAAACTACCTCAGACGGGGCTACTCGAGGAATGGACTCGGCTGGTCCATTGATCAACTCGTCACCAAACTCTTGACAAATATCAACTAACACTTCCAAGAGCCTCTACTTGCTTCCAAGTATAACGAGGCGGCTTAGCGTATCCCACGAAATGTAGCACCCTCCACAAAAGGGTTGGAGTGCCAAACACATGCAGGAATGTGCTGCTCCTGGGTGGGAGTGCTGCTGTGTCCATCTGTAGTAACATTGCAATTTGGGAGTGAGAGGATTATCTTATAGGATAAGAAATATATAACGGGATAATTAAAGATAAGGGAGGAAGTGATGCAAAAATATAATTACATGAGTGAACATGATGCATGCATGTTCCGTACGTCCTCACGAATCTTAGGAAAAATTTAAAATTCTAGCGACATACATGGTGGCATACATACGTTCTCTCAATATACGCATCTAGTCGGTCTACACGTTGCGTTGTTAGTGTACCTGCAGGCAAATTCATTGTAGCCCATCCCCACAAGAGATAAATAAGCACACAATGAAAGCAGTAAACTAAGATACTCTCCATATATACATCCTATATATATAGTTCGGTATCCACAGCTACTCGACAGATATACCCACAACTAAGTACCTTCATATATACATGGGTGTAACATGTATTTATTCTAGTAACCACAACTAACTCTCCCCTAGACTAACAGTTGGATGGTCATGCTCTCACAACTCACACTTACCTGGGCGTAGAGACAATTGATCCATACATTACCACCCAAACGGATGGCATCCATACAATAGCACACCGTATGGACGACGAAATAAAAATGCAAGCAATTACCCCCCCCCCCCCCAAAGTTAGTGCTTAAAAAAGCCACCTAAAAGTCCTTATTTGGGCATAGAGGATATGACCACTGGCACACTTAGGTAAAATTTCAGATTTGAACACACCTATATTAAGTGGCTATAAGTTGTAAAAATTGATTTTTGCAAATAAAAACCTTTGTTTTAAATACACATATGACATGTTTAATGTTGAACCTTGCTCTGATACTAGCTGTAATAGAACTAACCAATTTATAAGAGCTGACCAATTTATAAGAGCACAAGTACAAAAGCAATCACCAGAATGATCAAACCGTCATACTTGAACCCATATAAATCCGATAGTCAACTAAAACCATGAAGGATTTCAAACCAACTTGCATACAACCAAGATCGTAGTGATTCAACATAACAAGCCACATGTTACATACATTTCACAAGTAGTTCGCAAGTATCTCACACATCGGAGTTCACATAGTTATTACAACACGAGTTCACAACTAGCGAAAGCAAAGTAGTTGGAAACCATCACACATACTTAGTTCAAATACAAGCCAGCTCCATAGTCATATCCAACAAAAGCATCATGATAAGATAACATAGAAGATCATGCCCATGATCTAGTCTTCATCACTAGTAGGGTGGAGACAATAGTTGCAGTAGCCATTATAAAGCACGTCATTTGCAACAAGAGGGAATAAACCCTAAGTACAAGAATGTACTTAGCTAGACTTATCCGTCGTAAACCAAAAATAAATGACACCAAGGAGTATGCAAGGCTTTATTCGGTGGATCTCGCTTCACAACCATTTTGCATAAAAGCTTTAATGATACAAGGGCATAATTTAAATTATTAGTTAAGCAGCAAGTTACCAATATTAAACCTGTCATCTAGATTAGCACCTGTACTAGAGCAAGCACTTGATTAGACTCCAAACATTAGTAACCATATTTGGTATAATGTTGTAACATCATCATCATCATTATAATCATCAAGTTCAATTAAGTGTCTCTACGTTGCCGCTACTCAGTCAAGTTCTCACTATCCGGGAGAGACGGCAACTCAAATCGATTCCTACCCAGCTAGGGAATTATTCCTAACACACACCCAAACAATTTGATCAGTGGTCGCCTTGGGTCACCTTTGGTACAACTCAGGAACTAAATTCACGGCTTCGAGCAGCGCCGCACTCTCAGGGAATCCACTCTGCCAGGACATCAATCTGCCCTTTGGACTTATGCCAATGGCTCCCCATACATCCTTACTACCACCAGAGTGCGCACTTTCACTTCTCGGCTTCCAGCCTAAGTTGAGCTACTCGGCTTTGCGGTCGGAACAAGTTATCCGGTCAACTAAGTGATAGGCATGCATTCAACATGACATGAGGACGCATAGTGAATCGGTCCTTAACCAACACAGATGGGGATAGATCCACACCCAAGACCTCCTTACCTTGTTGCTTATCTATCGACATCGCGCTCGATCTCCATTCATTATTAACACATGGTTATTTCCACGATAGCAAATATAGCCAATCATGACCAGATATCATCCTATCTTGCAGGTGATAGGAAATCACCTGACATTACCAGTCTAAGCATGGCTAAGCATTGATTTGCTCTTAGACCTAAATAGGATTCAGGGTACGTTTACTGGACAAGGAATAGATAGATATGCAACAAGTGTTTGCATCCAACTCCTATCACTTAATGCATCAAACATATAAAGATACTTAAAGTAATCATTTTTAAAACATAGGAGACTTAGAATGCTCTGGGGCTTGCCTTTCAGGAAAGAGCATGGTTGGTGATCGGGACACTCAAGAACTTCTTCTTCATTGGCTCCTCCTTTTGGGGCCTGCACCTCCTACTCCTACGGAAGTCCTTGTTTGAATTCCAGAAGCGTGACTCCCTCTGAAACATCTATTGCATGCATATGCACCACATAAGAGTCATGCATGCAAAAGAGATGGAAGGTGATGATGAAATGTACAGCCATGTAAAGACGAACACATGAATGATATGATGATTCAAGATTAACATTGATTTTACTGAGTAGATGCATATCTCTTCTTGAAAGCAAGAACTACACACTCACCAAGCTCTAACAACCAAAGATAAAGTTGTTCATCTTCAGTAAGTGGTCTAGCACCTGCAACTAACAATTTATCTTAATCAGCCTAAGCATCGAAATCATCACATCAACTCATATAAAGCAATCAAGTTATTCACTGCATTCTTAGATTTAGGGCTGTAGATAACAGCTGCTAGTTTAACTCATAACTGGAGTTGTACTGACCCAAAAGATATGTAACAAGATAATTTGGAAAGATTATGAAATTATCTACAATTCATATTTAATCATCCTAGCATGATTCGCAAGTTAACAAGGCTAAACAGGAACATTTATCAAACCTGGTCTAGAAATTCTAGAGAACTACAAGTTCTGAAGACCAACTTTGAACAGTCATAACTCACAAGACGTTTGGCCAAATGCCATGAAAATTTAAAACAAGCTATATAAGTGAGTAATCTACATTTTTGTTATAGACAAGATTCATAGCAAACATCATCTTCACCATGTAATTTGCTTAACTCCAGAATCTATCCAGAAAGTCACTATAAATGAATTTTAGGGAAAATAATATTTCACTACAGACAAGAATGGTACTTTGAGCACTACCAATATTACCAACAGTTAACATACATCAAATGAGCACTAGAAAACATAGTGGCCATTCCTAAATAAATTCTTTTCATGCCTTTATTAATTTATTTAGATAATTAGGTGAAATAATAAACACATAGAAAAGTGTACAGTAAATTCTACAAAAAATACAATAGCTTATAAATGTCCCCAATAGGCTACTGTATAAATTTCATAGCATTTTAACAAGTCAAACATCCTACACAAAAATGACAAGCCAGCATGGCTTAAAATAGCATAAATAGGAAATCCTATTGAAAAGTGTCAAACAACAGAATTAATATTTTTCTTCGCTTCATCATAGCACAAGCACACTACACAAAAAGTTTCATGCTCATTAGATACATATTTTTACCATGAAAAATAGCATAAGAATCAAGCATTTATTTATGATAAATAGCAAACTCCTGTCCAACAAGATCACTGTGCAACCAATATTTTTCCTAGGTAGTACATGACAATACAAGACCAACAAAATTGGAATCGCATTTTTTTATCATTTTCCTAGCTCAAGGTTTACATTTTACAAGATTGAAACCATTTAAAAAGCATTTATAAAGCTCTATTTTATTCTCTAAGAAACATACTAGAAATAGTGCATTTCATATTTTTTTTTCAAATACTACACTTCATGAGGAATCCAACAAAATTTGGTTCACTCAATTTGAACATTCCTAGCTCTAGATATCATTTTCCAAAGTTAGCTAAAATATCTAGAAAAGAAATAAACAAAACCTAGAACTATAGTCGCTGACATGTGGGACCCAACAGTCAGCGGACCCCATGGGTTAGTCACCTAGAGATAGAGGCAGTGGTTTGACTGGCGCTAGCTCGCCGATGGTGAACCCTCCAGCAAAACTGACCCCACCACGATGTTCCTCACTCTCTCCTGCATCGATAGAGGTAGGTGGTTGAGGTGGAGATACACCGAGGATAGGTCATCGCCGGCCATGGCAGCACGGCGGCGCTACGCGGAGGTGTGCCGGTCGTCTTCGACCATGGCTGGAATAGGCGAGAGAGGCTATGGCATCACAGTGCTTAGGCGAGACTCCTAAGGCTAATCTAGGGTTAGTGGTGTGCTAGGGAAGCCTAGCCGTGGGCATGTCCGCTCGGCAGCGAAACTCACTCCGGCGAGGCTCACACGCCGGCGAGGTCGGAGGGGTAGAGGTTAGGCAAGTTAGGGTTAGAGCATCTATGAGACACGGGGATGACGATGCGAAGGAAAGGAAGCACGGAGGCATTGTGGCTCGGACAAGGTGAATGGACGCGAGCGAGGCCAGCAATGTGAAGCATCAGGCGCATGGCATTGAGGTGTCCGCGATGGCCTAACCGGTGGGGGCAATGCCTACCTATGGCTTCCACCTGTCGCACTCGGACCGACAGCGTGCTTTCTTGCCCTCGAAACTCTAAAACCATGGCGACTTAGCACAAATTGCATTAATAAGAGTTGGAGATCTATGTGAGGGCTACCAGATTGATTTAGAAATCATCTTCTAATTCACAAAGGTTTAGAAGTTACATCAACTCAAAGTAGGATACATCAAACTGTGAAACCCTGTTAGACTTAGAAAATTTCCTAAGTTTGAAAAACAACATTGCAATGATTTTTGTGACCCAAATTCAAGCATGTTAGGAGCTGAATTAGCCTATGACACAAAAATAAATATTGTTACACTACTCAAGTACTACAACTTTGTTTTAGGGTGCACATCCATGCAAATAATCTAGGTTATAGTTCAACTTAGGTCAAACATCTATCATGGAAATGGTAATTTACATTATAGATATGACTTAGAGACCAAACTAGCCTTAGTCATGAATACCAAAGTTGATCCTAGTGATATTCTAAACATGTTTAGGGTACCCCTAAGGTCCCATAAGCATTTCACATTGGTCCCACACAAATACTTCCTAGGTCAACCAAGCATGTCATCACTTAGGAGCTTAATTAGGTAAAGTGATCCACATGAACATTGTTCCATTCGGTATCCTAAGTGTAGCTAAGTTGTTTTAGTGACCAAACATCACCCACTTGCATTAACCACACATGATCATAAGCATACGCATATGGAAAACATAGAATAACAAGGCATGTTTCAATTGTAAGTTTCACCTGTAAAAGCTCATATATGAATGTTTGATGCTTATGCTCATGCTCATGCAAATGCAAGTGCAATTATGCAAGCCTAACACCTAGGGTGTTATAGTCACCACATGCCTACTACCACAATCTATTCGGAGAGCTAGCCACAATCCAAGGTAACGTATAGTCTAAGCACCACACATACACTATAAGATACTACTCTAACCTTGCGCTAAGATTAGAGCACCAGCTGGTGACGAAGATCCCATACTATTGGAAACTTACTAACTAAACAATATATGATCAAAAAGCCGCAACACAAATATAACTAAGGACTTAGCTAAGTAAATGCTGGAAATGTAGAAAAGTACTAAAAAGGATATATATATATATATATATATATATATATATATATATATATATATATATATATATATATATATTGCAAATAAAGTATCTTACAAGAGGAATTACAAGAGTTATACCAGAGACTTCCGAAGATTTCTCCTATAGCTCTAAGATCTTCACTCTTCACTCTCACTGTCACTACTGGCCTAATTACTACTTGGGCTCAATTGGACACTAAAACTACTCAAATGGAGATGGATGTCGAGATGGGATGATTACAACTGAGGCAAATGGGGTATTTATAGCCTCGTAGAGTATGGGGGTACTTGTAGGCGACTGGGGAAGGTGGTGGCAGTGCCTTGGCTGTCGAGCGATGGGGGTGGCCATCGGCCGACCATAGCATGCAACGCCATTGCATCCTACTACCTTGGTTGATCCTCCAAGGCAGTTGCCAAGTCCAAGAGGCAGTTGCTTTAGTCGGTGGCCTCCTGAGCACGTGCCAAAGAGGCCCTCAATCCATGTGAGGTGGAGAGATGGCCCTTGGATCAAACCAACGTGAAACCAACACGTGGATGTGATCCCAATTGTGTTTCTTGGAGGATCATGCAGATCAGTGACGTGGACAAGCTAGGTGGCCATCGGCCAACGCGGTGGGCCATCGGCCGACCCCACCTGTCAGCCCCTGGGGGCCCTCTCGTGATGGATTGCCTCTAGGTGTGTCCCACTTGTATATTTTCAACATTTTTCCTGCATACAAATAAAACTCATGTACAAGTGGAATTCCATTAGTTATAAGCCAAATCCCTATGCTCTATGTTGAGTTTTCTTTGAATTGTTTGCATTGTTGATGGCTAGAATATGCATTTAGTGACCATCAACAAGCTCCCCAAGCTTGCCTTTTACTCGTCTCGAGCAAAGACGAAGACTAAGCAAGGGTGGATCAGTAGTTGCTACAATGTTAACTCCTGCATACTCACTCATTAGTGAACTAACCCTTGAATTTGAACATGTCAATATAGAAACTTTTACCATATTACCTTAGTCACCATGGGGCTTATGGCCTTCACCTTGCCAAAGAGTGGAACACAGACCAGCTAGAAAGTGGGTTTGTTCTCCATGCCCCTTTTGCTCGGTCATATCCTCTAGAGGTTTTATGAGTTTTTACAGAGAAAACTCATGCTCTAGTTCCTTCTGTGGCTCACTCAATCTCTCATATGTGGTTGAATTTTCCTCACCAATGGCTTTTGATGTTGCCTTTTTCCCTATCTCTAAAGCTTATGTGGAGTTTATGGGTCAGGGAAAAAGGGGCATACATTGCATAGTATATTATTGCTAAGTCAAACACCCGGATCAAAGGAGCAACAAGTCATAAACTTAGACCAAGAGTGTGTAGGTGTGTTGTATTTGTGGAAATACTCCTCTCATGGCTCTTCCCTTCTCTCTCTTTTTGGAAACATGGCTATCTCCTTTTCTTTTTTTTTTCTCTTTTTTTTCGAAATCAAGAGCACTTGCTCTTCTCTTTCTTTTTTTCTTTTTTTGAGATAACCATGCTCCTTTGGAGATATTTGTTTGCACGGGAAACAAATCTTTGTCATGGAGTAATTTATTTTGGATGGAAAATGAGCATGCTGTTGCGTACTCTCAGTGTAAGAGTAGCATTTTTGGTGGGTGTATGTGCTCTTGGTCATGAGAGTATGACAAGTTTCTCAACTAAAATCAATAGGGCTTGAATAAGCTCAATACTAATGCAAGTAGCACATGATGGTGCTCCTAAAAATCTATCATATTCAGCTCTGGTAGGTGCATTTTTGCCACAGAGGAACTAAGCAAGTTTTTATGTTTTCAAAAGAAATTCTCCAGAGATAAACCTTGCTCATGACAGGGTAGAAACTTACTCCATTCTTTGCTAGATCATGTGATTCCAACACTCAAGTTTAGTTCTAGCACTTGCAACCCACGGGATTCAGATTCATGGTAAAAGCAAAAATATATTAACAGGCCAAATCATCAGTAGTCACTAACAATGGGTAGTGAGAAAGCTAATAGAGCAACTTTTCTTCATGTCCATACAAAAGATTTTTGTTAAGCAGTAGTGAGTGTGTATTTATTCTAAACTTGGAAAGTAAATAAACATTACCATAAAGTGCTAGCATTTATTTATATTACAGGCTAACAATACCATTACTTTTGTTAGATGCAACTAAAATGCTAAAGGAAATATAGATATATAAAAATACGTAGGGGCATAGAATACTTACCTTGGTGGGGGCTCCTCCCCCAAGCTTGCTTTTGTCATGGGATCAACGGTGGTACGTCCATCCCATGCGAAGATAAACATCATCCCAACAGTGGTCATTGTTCTCAGCTAGCGCATGTGTGGCCGCTAGCTCTCCTTCGGTCTCCTGCCGAAACTGCTGAAACTCCTATCTGTGTTCCTAAAAGTCATGACGAAGTTTGTTAGTGTCGAAGCGGATTCCTTCAAGCTAGTGCTGCATGTAGCTGATGTCTCGGTCCCATTCATTAAATCCTGCAGTGGAGTGATGTCCTGCATGAGGAGGCGGGGTACCCCTCAGAGCTAGACAGCTAGGTGTCCTAGCAATCGGTGTAACGGAAGGAGCCACCCACTGACGGGGTGTGCTAGTGGGAGCCTCCTGCCTGTGATGGCTGCAGCTGTGGTCCTCCGTACTGTGGCTGGTCCCATGGGGACACCCTTGGTGGCGTCTACTGCCAGGACGGACCTGCCTGCTGGTGCCAGTGAGATCCTCCTACCACCTGTGAACCAGGTGGAGTGACAGGCCATGCACCCCATTGGGATGTCTGTGGCGCTCCCCACTGGTTCAAAACATTTTGTACGTTCTGCTCAGCTTGGGCCCAAGCGGCAGCTTCCACGGCCGCAGTTTGTGCTCTTGTCATTCTTCTTGCAACCTGTCCTTCACTTGGTCCTGCAACCTGTGCTTCATCTGCAATCCTACGAGCTTGCTCGTCTTCGGTTTCTAGTGGGATGGTTAGCTGATCCACATTATACAACCAATATTCCATGTTGGGCAAAGGAATCTCATTAACATAATCGCGGTATGTCATAATCAAGGAACCATTCTCTGTATCGACTCTCATCATGTGTGCATGAGTAATGTGGTCCACATCGAAAGTATGTCTATTTGTACTTATTTAATTAATTAGAGCAGTGTCTAGCAGGCCTAGGTTCCTGGCAATTCTAGTAATGTGGTCCACATCGAAAGTATGCTTATGCAAGAAATTAGTATGTTGAATGAAAATAATAGGGGTTATTTGCATTACTCACCTCGATTAGGTTCGTCGGATTCCTTTCATGCAGATGCTTCGTGTCGTGGCTTGCTTCTATGAATGACAGAGTCTGTGTTTTCTTCATCATGGATGGTAGTGCCGGCAGGCTCATCATCCACGGACAGGAACTGTTCTTGCTTTGGCTTGAAATAAAAAAATTTCTTCCTGGCCATTAATGTTGAGATTGATTTCTCTAGCTCCAACATCAATATGTGCATTTGCCATGCTCAGAAATGGCCTCCCCAGAATGAGTGGTGTTTTTGTGTCAGCACTTATGTCCAACACCACAAAATCAACAGGGATAAAGCAATTTCTTATTTGGACAGGAATATCTTCTGCTATTCCTGTCGGATATCGAACTGATTGGTCGGCAAGCTGCAAACACATAGTGGTTGGAGATAATGAATTATGATTTAATTTATCATATATTACCTTTGGCATGATGTTGACGCTTGCCCCCAGATCGTAGAGAGCTTGATCGAATTGTTGGGCACCGATCGAGCATGATATTGTAAGATTCCCTAGGTCCTTCTTTTCAGGTAACTGATTAAGTATAGCTGCGCTACCCTCCTCAGTTTACTTCACCACTTCCACGCTCAGCATCGACTTCTTTTTATTGAGAATGTCTTTCAAATATTTTGCATATGTAGGAACCTACATCGCATCAACTAATGGTATATGGATATATAATTTTTGAATTACCTCCACAAATTTTCTGAATTGCTCATCCTCCGTTGCTTTTCTGTTGCACTCTAGAAATGGTAGAACCTCGGTATCATAAAATTCATGAGCAGTTCTTACCTTTTCCTTGGGCACAGCGGGGCTTTCTTCTTTAGCAATTTCTTCTTCTACCACCTTTTTCTTTGTAGAATCAGGATAAGGTGGATCATTAGTGGTCACCGCATTAACTTTTTCATGATCTTGTGAGATTTTGGCAGTTAAGCAAGCTAATTGATTTTCTATCTTTTTATTAAAGTTAAGCTGGTTTTCAAGGCTAAAGAAAGAGTACTAAGTTTAGCATGAATTTCTCCTAAGATTTTATCATGATCAAGCAACTTAATATTTAGTTCTTCATTAACTCTAGCCTGATTAAAGACAATATTTTTAAGAGAAGTATCATCCGAGGAATGAGTCAGAAAACTACCTTGATTGGTGCGTGGATTCCATCTTTTATATAGCTGATGTGGTGGTGAACCGTATCCACCATCGTTGAAGGAGGGATTTGAGGTCTCTTTTGGGGTGGGCATTAGTAGCATGATCCATGCCACCACATACTCCACATGATAGATTTGTTTGTGGCTTTGTTGCATAATATTCTAGAGTGGCACGATCTCTTTTCCAATTTGCTCTTTCTTCTAACTTTTTCCAAAGATATTCCATAGATAAAGCATTAACTTCATAAGTATGAGATATACCTTTGAGGTGTTCATCTGTCCATCCTTGGATGTTGACCATCTTCTCGATCAACTCTTTTGCTTGATCCACCTCCAGGGAGAAGAACGCTCCTCCAGCAGCAGCATCAATGTGTTGACGGGACTCCATCGAGAGTCCGTGGTAGAAGCTTTGGATCAGCAACCAATGCTCCATACCATGGTGAGGACATACTTGAACATATTCTTGCATTCGCTCCCATGCTTCAAGGATGGATTCTTGAACTTGCTGTTGAATGTTAGAAATCTTACTACGAAAAAGATTGGTCTTACCAACGGGGAAGAATTTGACGAGGAAGTCATTTGAACACTTTTCCCAAGTGTCCATGGCTCCCGAGTTGGTGTAGAACCAATGCTTTGCCTTCTCAAGCAATGAAAAGGGGAAAAGTCATAGTCGAATGGCATCTTGTGGAACTCCTTGAATTGAGATTGTGTTGCAAATCTCTAGGAAATTCTGAAGATGGGCATTGGCATCCTCGGAGGGTTTGCCAAGAATAGGGCTCGCTTTCACCATTGTTATTAGTGCTGGTTTGAGCTCAAAGTCTCCCTTCCCGCTAACAACATCAGGACTTGTAGCTATGTTGGAAATAGATGGGGTGGAAAGCTCACTAATGGGTTTAGCAGGTGCTATGGAACTTGTTGGTGCAAAGCTACTTGGATGGGATGATTCGACTAGCAGAGGATCCTATTGGATTTGCTCCATTGGTGGAAGATCGGGACGAATCGGCAGAGGATTTCTATGAGGGGGGTGAGACTAGCTCTAGACCTTCGAAGAATAGCCTAAGGATCATCCTAGAAATCTTTCGGCAAATTGAATCCACCCATACAAGGCTCTAGCTTCAATAGTTATAGCAAGACAAGTATAAACCCAATAAAAGAACGGTGATATGTTTGATAGCAAAAATCACAGAGAATTAAATTAATTAACTATCTAGGCTAATGCTTCTCCGGCAACGGCGCTAGAAATGCTTGTTGATACTTCTTATGATTATTGGACAATTCCGCAAGCACACAGAATAAATCAATGCAACACTTCACTTGGGAGTATTCAAACTATCGTATTATTTCCACAGGGAAGCTAAGTTCGGCTAGACAATTAGTAGAATGAATTCTAAGTGAAAAATGACTATGAACTATCACGTTCTTATACCGGGGATAACTAGAGTAGTAACTAAAGGACTAGAACAAGAACGAAAACTAAATGACGGCGTAGGTAGAGAGGTCACAGAGCGACTGCAAGATAAACCAAGTACTATCTATCAGGCAAACAATATATGTAACTTTAGTAGATCGGGATTCAATAAATACTTCGAAGCGTACTTGCGTTGGATTTAACCGAACACGGAGCACAACGAGCCCTATGATTTAATAACTTGTTCCAACGTGGGGGAATACATAGGATGACAAGGCTATCACCACCTGCCTACCACCACAATGTATCTGGAGAACTAGCCACAATCCAAGGTAACGTATAGTCTAAGCACCACACTTACACTATAATATACTACTCTAACCTCGCACTAAGATTAGAGCACCAGCTAGTGATGAAGATCTCGTATTATTGGAAACTTACTAACTAAACAAGATATGATCGAAAAGCCACAGCGCAACTATAACTAAGGACTTAGCTAAGTAAATGCTCGAAATGTAGAAAAGTAATAAAAAAGAAATATATACATATATTGCAAATAAAGTATCTTACAAGAGGAATTACAAGAGCTATACTAGAGACTTTTGAAGACTTCTCTTATAGCTCCAAGCTCTTCACTGTTCACTCTCCTCTCACTACTAGCCTAATTACTACTTGGACTCAATTGGACACTAAAACAACTCAAATGGAGATGGATGTCGAGATGGTATGATTACAACTAAGGCAAATGGGGGTATTTATAGCCTCCTAGAGTATGAGGGGTACTTGTAAGTGACTGAGGAAGGCGGTGGTGGTGTAACACCCTAGGTGTTAGCCTTGCATAAATTGACTTGCATTGCATCGGCATGAGCATCAAGCATTCATATTTGAGCTCTTACATTTGAAACATGGGATTGAAACATATGAAACATGCTTGATATTTTATGTTTCTTTGTATATATGCATATGAGCATGAGTGAATACATGTAAATGGTTGATGTGAGTCACTAAAACATAATAGCTATACTTAGGATGACTAGTGAAACAATGTTCATGAAGATCATTTTGTATGATCAAGTACTTAAGTGATGCTATGGGTGTTGACCTGGAGAGCTTTATGTGTAACCAATGTATGAAATGATTGTGTGACCTTATAATTAGCTTAAACATGTTTAGAATATCATTATGAACAACTTGGTATTCATGGTTAGGGCTAAAGTGGTCACTAAGTCATAGTTCATGTATAAGTCATCTTGTGAATGTAATGTGTTTGACCAAGTTTGAACCATATGATAGAAACTTTGCATGGATGTGGTCACTAAAGCAAAGTTGTAGTATTTGATAAGGGGAACAACTTTTATGTTTGGGTCATAGACTAGTTTAGCTTCTAACATGCTTGAAATGGACTCACAAAAACCAGCTTTTCATTGTTTTCAACACTTAGCAAATTTCGCTAAGTCATTTACATTGACAGTTTGACAACCTTGATTTTGGGATGATATTGCTTCAAGATTGGTTGAGAATTAGCACATGATTCTTTAAGAGCAATTGGAGCTGGTACATAGGTCTACAAGTTCCATTTAGATTGTTTGCACTATGGAGCTACCGGTTTAGCAGTTTGATCGACTTGTAATCTCGCTGTCAGGCTCGGGTTCAGGCCCTGATCGATGCCGCGCCGCGCTCTGTCATGGCCGACCATGGACAGAGCATGGCCGCTGTGTGGCCACCGTCGGCCAATGCCTAGCCTCGACACCGCGCGTTGGCAGCCCTTATCTACACCGTACCATGCTCCATTTCCACTCACTCCTGTCAGCTCTCTCACTCCCCAGTGCTAGCCTTGCCTCTCGCCGCGGAACCAAGCCACGCCGCCGAGCACAGCATCACCTTCGTCGTCGCCTCGCGTTCGCTCCACCGCACCGCCATCGCCTCCATCTCGCCCATAGCTGCGCCATGTCCACCTCCACCGCCTCGACATATTCGCTGTGTCAATAGAGCTTTGGTGAGGGCGTATTCGCCTTTTTCCCTCTCGCCGGAAATCTCGACCGCCATGGCCACCTCCACGTCAAACTCGCCACCATTTGGCTCACGCGTGCTTTTCTTCTGGTTATTGGTGTTAGGGCTTGGTTAGGATGGGTGTTAGCTCGTGCTATGGTGTTACCAACGTTTGTGGTCTCACCGGCACAGAACACGGCTACCCGCGCCGCCATGCTCTCACCTCCGCGCCACCACGCCATGGCCGAAGCTCGTCGGAGCCTTTCATCGGGCTTGGGAAGTAGAAATAGATTCACTAGGTCACCACGGATCTTGTGTGCTCCTCAGTTGGCTTCGCCATGGCCAGCGCACCGTAGAGCAGCGCCACCATGCTACCATGGCCGACGACGAGCATGCTCCGCCACACCTGCACTGCCACCACCTAGATCAGTAGACGCGTATTGCTCTTTAGAACACGTCGGTCCACTTGTCTTCGCCGGAGGACTCGCCGGCGATGAACTATGGCCGCGCAAGCATTGAGCAACGCCGCTGCCCTATTTTGTTTCACTGACGCATGGGGCCAACTGACAGCGGGTCCCAGTTGTCACTGACTGTACAACAGTAGGATAGTTCATTTATTTCCTGTTTTATGTGCAACTTTGAAAAATGAGAAGTGGAGCTGTAGAGATCCAAATATTGTGAACCAAATTTTGTAGTGTTCTTTAGGAAGTGTAGTATTTATGAGAAATATAATATTAGCTTTTGTAGTAGAGTTTCTGGAAGATTTAAAATGAAACTTGAAATGTGTTTTTAAATGTATGCAAACTTGTTTAATTTATATCTAGAGTTTCTGTGCTCCAAAAATTATGAAATTTATATGGTGAGCTTTTCTTGAGGAGTATAAGCTCTGGTAAAAATTTGAGGGTCAGTGCATTAATAGATTTTTAGTTATAGATTTTCCTTTTATAATTAGGTGATCCTTGTGTGAATTTTTATAATTTTTTTATGAATCCAATACTCATGAAAGTTATTGGAGGTTTTCCTAGTACCATATGGATGCTATGAAAAATATAAGATCTATTGCTTGACACTTTTCACTAGAGTTTCCTATTTATGCTATTTTAAGCCTTTATGCCTTGTCATTTTTGCATAGAATGTTTTACTTGGTAAAATGGCATGGAACTTTTACAGTAGTATATGGATAGCACTATTAAGCCACTGTAATTTTCTGAGAATTTATGATATACATTTAGTATATGTTTATTATTTACCCTAACTATTTAATTAAAATAATAAAGGTATTTAAATAATTAGATTATGATTAAGCATGATGTTTTCTATGGTTCTAATGATGCATAGTAACTGTTGATGTCAATGGCAAGGTTTAGAAGCCATTGATTGTATACAAATAACTAATTATCGCTTTATCATTCAAATACAAGACTGCATGTATAGTTTTGATTATGTGGATGATTTCATATAGATAATGGTCTCTACTGTAAAACTTGTTAATAACAAAGTGGTAGATAACTTACCAATCTACCTTGTGTTAAAGTTTCACAGCCATAGGACTTAGGGTTTTTGAGTTCTAGCTGTTACAAGTTTGCTGTCCGAAAGGTTTACTTTCTGGATAGATTTGATTGAGTGATTTGTTTGCCCTATATAACTCTTGAATCACAGTAAGAGTATTAAAATAAAGTTGTAGATAATTTTATAAGCTTTCCAGAAAGTCCAAGATCACCACTTTTGGATAAGTAGAACTTCAGTTATAAGTAAAACGAGTAGCTGCTGTTTTATGGTACAGTCAATGATTTGTTGAAGTAGTTGATTAAATAATCAAGAAGAGATATGCACATACTCAGTAAAATGTGATGCACTTGTTATTACTTTAACACCATGTTGTTAAGAATACTTACAAGAATCCATTCATCATGTGTCATCATACTATTTTTGTCAGCATGTATGCATTCGCAATATCTTATGCCATATCAGATTGACCGAGGAGATAACGTTGCTAGAGTTCAACGAAGGAGAGGAAGGGGACTAGTAGGAGATTCCTCAAGCCACAGCTCCCGAAGGTGAGGAGCAGACCCTAGAAGAGCTTCTGGAGTGCCCTGACCACCGCCCCACTTCCTTTCTAAAAGGCAAGCCCCAGAGCATTCTAAGTCTCCTAGTATTTTACAAAATATTACTTGAGTCCTTTATGATTGATGCATTAGGTTATAAGAGTTGATTGGAACCACTTGATGCATATGAATTCCTTGTCCAGAATTACTACCTTTAACCCTATGTAGGTCTAGGATTGATATATGCTTAGCCATGCTTAGACCGGTAGAAGCCAGGTGATTTCTGTCACCTGCGAGATATAGGTGGATACCGAATCACGGTTGGCTATATTTGCTATCGTGGAAAAGAACCATGGGGTAATGTAAATCGAGGCCAGACGGAGTCTATGGTAGGTTGACTCATGTGATTTCTGTCTGTGTCGATTAAGGACCTGTACCATTGTTGGACCATTTGACAAGATTGAACGCATGCCTATCACTTAGCTGGCTGGATAACTCGTTCCGACCATGAAGCCGAGTAGCTCAACTCAGGCAGGGCCTCGCTCTGTAAGAGTGCGCACTCTAGATGGTAGTAAGGATGTGTGGGGAGCCAGACTGAGCCCAAGGGCAGGCTGGGCCTGAACGTCCTGGCATTTGGTGTCCCTGATTGTGTGGCTCTAGGGCGAACCTATGAAATGTGTACTTGAGTTGTACCAAAGGTGACCTAAGGCTACCGTGGCTGGTAGACTCGGGTTTGTGTTAGGAATAAATTCCCAGCTGGTTGAAATATATTCGAATCGCCGTCTCTCCCGGATAGTGAGACACTTGGCTAGCTCCAACCTCATAGTAACTGTATTACGGAACATGATGGTTCGGATAAACATGGAATTACAATACCTGCTGTGGTTACTATTGCATGCTCTTAAAATGATACACCACAGGTTTGGCATAGGATAGTTGCTAATGTAGAGATGGATAGTCATAATTAAGTTAATAACAGAATTATAATGGTATAACTGAGTAACCGCTTTTTATGCAAAATGTTGTCAAGCTATCTCTACTTATACGGCCTTGCATAATCCTTGGAGTCATTTTATTTCTGGTTTATGACGGGTAAGTCTAGCTGAGTACCTTCTTGTACTTAGGGTTTTATTTCCCATTGTTGTAGATGGCACTGTGTATCATGGTTATTGCAAGAGTTGCTTCTATCCCGCTGTGGATGAGGAGTAAGCCTTGGGTAGGCTTCTTTATTGATCCTTCTACATGCTTTTGTGGACTGTGATCGTATGTTGGCACTGTATTAAACTATGTTGGCAAATGCTACTTTCAAACTTAATTTGCTTCCACTTTTATCTATCAAACTTGGTTTGTAATAACTTTGTTTCATACTCTGATGATGGAAATGTATCTATGAACTTTATGTAATATGTGACATGTATGTTGAATCATGTACGATCTTGGTTGTTGTGAATCGTTTATCGAGACCCGTCGTGGTACTCGATGGATTACTGGGTTTATATGGGTTCAAGTATGACCGCATGACCGCTTGCGGGCTGCCATTGTACTTGTACTCTTATAAATTGGTCAGTTCTATGACAGCTGGTGCCTTGGCCATCGGCCGACCATAGGATGAACCACCATTGCATCCTATGGCCTTGGTTGATCCTCCAAGGCAGTTGCTAAGTCCTAGAGGCAGTTGCTTTAGTCGGTGGCCTCCTGAGCACATGCCAAAGAGCCCCTCAATCCATGTGAGGTGGAGAGATGGCCATTGGATCAAACCGACGTGAAACCAATGTGTGGATGTGCTCCAAATTGTGTTTCTTGGTGGATCACGTGGATCAATGATGTGGACAAGCCAGGTAGCCATCGG
Organism: Miscanthus floridulus; assembly: GCF_019320115.1. Taxonomy (NCBI): domain Eukaryota; kingdom Viridiplantae; phylum Streptophyta; class Magnoliopsida; order Poales; family Poaceae; genus Miscanthus; species Miscanthus floridulus. Next base: position 17,456,383 of record NC_089591.1, on the reverse strand, counting down.
CCAACATGGTGGGCCGTCAGCCAACCCCACCTGTCTTCCCCTAGGGGCCCTCTCATGGTGGATTGCCTCTAGGTGTGTCCCACTTGTATATTTTCAACATTTTTCCTACATACAAATAAAACTCATGTACAAGTGGAATTCCATTAGTTATAAGCAAAATCCCTATGCTCTATGTTCATTTTTCCTTGAATTATTTGCAATGTTGATGGCTAGAATACACATTTAGTGACCATCAACAATGGCTTGTGTAGGTGTGCTTGGGAACCCTCTAACTCACTTACACTTGATAGTGATCATCTGATTCAGTATGAGAGTGATTCTAGTGCATTGCATTATGAGATTGCATGAAGTGGCACTAGGTGATCGAGTTGCAAGCCAGTGGTGCTTGTTACTCTTGGAGGTTGCCACCTCCTAGACGGCTTGGTGGTGGTCTCCGTCGAAGCACGCAAAGAAGATTGTGTGGAGGTCTGAAGAAGTAACTATGAGGGGTGTTGTGCTCACCCCACGGAAGCCACAAAGAGCTACTCTAGTTGAGCGTGTCATTGAGCTACCCTCACTTGGTCTATGGGGTTCTTGCAGTGCCCAATGTGTGGGCTTGGTGTGGTGCCAATTAGCTACCAAACCACCAAGTGAATGGTCGACACAATGGGGACTAGCGTGTTGGCAAGCACATGAACCTTAGGATAAAAAATCATCGTGTCATCTTTGTCTTCCTGTTGGTTTGCATCCCCTTTACCCATGCTTGTATTTACTCCTATATACATTGTGCTTGTGTAGTTGCTCTTGTAATTAGTTAGCTTGTGTAGCTTACTAGTTACATTCTTGCTTGTGTAGCGTAGAAGTAGCTCCCTTGTGTGTCTACTTTAGTTTGAGCAACCTTGTTAGTCCCATTACTTAGTTTGTGTAGCTAAGTAATTTGCGCTCTCTAATTTGGCTCGTGTAGCCTTGTTATTGAGCATTACTAGTGAGCTTAGGAGCTTTGTGGTTTTTCTTACTAGATTGTGTAGGAGCTCCCCCGGTTTCTTGAGTACTAGTGGCATAGGTTTGTGTGACCTTATTCCTAGAATAGGATAGGTGAGCTCTAGCTAGCCTGGCACCTTAGTTGCTTGTTTATAATCTTTTTAAGGTGCTTGATAACTTATATATAGGGTGTAGTCTTGGCAAGACAGATATATTTAATTATGTATTTGTTTCGGTTAGCTGGTGCAATTAATTTTAGAAAGGACTATTCACCCCCTCTAGTCCACCATCTCCACCCTACACCCAGAGGCATGGGAACGCTTTCATGACTACATATCAGAATGCCATCATCATGGGATGGGGAATTGGCTACTCATGCAGACTTTCTACCATAGGTTGACTAACAACACTCGTAGAATATGGACGCTATTGTTGGAGGGTCATTCTTATCACTCACAATCCCACAAGCAACAGCTCTCGTTGAGAAGATGGCCTCCATCCAAGGATGGTCTGAAGAATGCCTTCAACCCCACAAGAGACGTGGAGGTATGCATCAACTCAAGGAGGTAGACTATGCTGTCAGCTAAGATGGATCTACTGATGAAAATGCTTGAAGACCGAGACAATGAGAAGCAAGATATCATGTACATTCATGACTCTCGCATGACAGGTGAACAATGTGGAAACACTAGGCATTCAGGGAACAACTGTCCTTAAATCCAAGAGGATGTGAACTTCATCAACAACAACAATTATTGTCCTCAACAGAATCAAGGATGGAATTAGCAACAAAGGCCTAATTACCAAGGTAACTATCAAGGTAATAATTTCAATAATCAGCTGTTTACATTTCTTAGCGCAATCACCAAGTATGAAGGTTTCAAGTCCATTCTTGTTAACGGCGCTAGAAATGCCTGTTGGTATTTCTTAACACCATCACTAAGATTGAGTAAACCTTAGCGACGCCGCCAAGAAACACCAACTACAATAGTTCTTAACGATTACAGAAATATCCGTAGGCGCACTAATCTATCATTGTAGCATTTCACTCAAAAGCATTCAGGGTATCGTTATTTATATTTTCCTAAAGGAGGGCTAGGTATAAGAGTCTAGCATGGCATGTGATCAAGATTACATACTTGCATAGTGAACCAATAGTTCATGATAGGGGTACAAACGGTATTTCAAGGATAGTGGACACACATCTAGGCCAACCTCAAGGATAAAAGGAAAACAAAGAATAAAAAAATGTTGTTGATGGTTGTTAATGTCAATTATAAACCATTAATATATCCTACATATACACTTAATTCCATTACCAAACAGAGGTATAGGGTTTTAAACTAATGAATTCCACAAGTTTTGGTGAATATTTGGACGTATGAAGATTTATCCAGAAAATAGCTCCTAGGACCACTGTCATACACTCTAAATAGGAAAACTGACATCAACAAGTGATTCAACTGGTGAAACCTGCGAAAGTCGACTCAAGATAGAGCCCAGGACCCACCACCCGAAGGGGAGGCCCACCTACCATAGTAGCAGGCCGACTAGCCCAGTGGTGAGGTTGACCGGCCCATTACATAGGCCCCTCACCCTCCGCCGCTATTGGTGGTCACTAACGGCAACATTTGACTACCGATTATAGTCCATTAACTCGAGAGATAAACAATCTTTTGACACATATGCCTTTACTATTGACCTAGTTCCACTTGTATTGGAGAAAACATGTTTCGTAGGTCAAATATTCAAATACAATTGGAAAACTAAGCAAAAGGCGCAATTCAAGAAACGTAATGTAGAAATGTGTAAGAGAGGCCCACCTACGCAACTTACCTGGCTAGAACACCAATTTAGGAGAGGCCTAGGCCTTGCCACTAGCCTACTAGGAAAAGGCGGTGGCTAGGCGAGCCAGTTAGGTTGTGGCCACACCCTCGGTGCGCTCGCACTCCAGGCCCTGTGGCCCGGGCCCATCCGCCTACGGCGGTTGCATGATGCCATACTAAGGCGGTTCTATCCTGTTTCCTATTTTTCCCATGCCAAACCATCCTCACTCTACTATATAAGATGAGGAGGAGCTCACCTTCACAACACACCAACATTTGGAGCCTCTACCTCACTACTCATCTCTTGTACTCTTTTAGTTGTAGTAGTAGTATTGTGAGCAAGGCAAGAGCTACTTGGAGAGCTTGTCTCCATGGAAGAGAAGCAACACATGGTATGAATATAAAGAGTTCTTCCATAGTCATGCTCTCATATCATTTATATAGTAGTGCATATGAACTAGAGTATAGTTGTCTTATTATAATCATGATATATGAACTAGCATATAGTTTGTGTGTCATGATCTTAACATGTTCAACCTCATGCTTAATCATTAATATGATTTGTATGAGTAGAAGTAGAGCTAGGGTTGGGGTGACGGTTTGTCGTTCCTTCGGGTTTGCCCATATTCTTGCTTGTTGATCCATAGGGTCAGTGTCCTGAAGAGATATGGGTAGTTTCCATGTACATGGGCGTGGTGCTCAGGTACATGGGAACCTTCGGATATGGTGGTACCTATGTTTGAGAGGTAGGTGGTAGGTGGTGACAGCCTTGTCTGTCCCTTATAATCCCCTATGTCCGGGTATTGTGTAGGTGTTTTAAAGTCTCTCACGCTTGCTAGCAGACCAGTGCTCGAAGATCTCCCCGTCGATCTCACGCTTAGTTCTAACTCTAGTCATGTAACTTGTATGATCATTAACTATTCTTTGCACGACTATATTAAAACATGTCAGTTCCGTATAGGAACATTCTTTTATTCTTTGTTTTCCTTTTATCCTTGAGGTTGGCCTAGATGTGTGTCCACTATACTTGATATACCATTTTTACCCCTTTCATGTACTATGGTTCACTATGCAAGTATGTAATCATGTTCATGCTTATGCTAGACTTTTATACCTTGCCCTACTTTAGGAAAATATAAATAACTATACCTTGAATACTTTTGGGGTGAAATGCTACAATGATAGATCCATGCGCTTGTGGATATTCTCTGTAATCATTAAGAACTATTATAGTTGGTGTTTCTTGGTGGTGTTGCTAAGATTAACTCAATTTTAGTAATGGTGTTAAGAAATACCAAGAGGCATTTCTGGTGCCGTTGTCGGTGATGGACTTAAAATCTCCTCAATTGGTGATTCCGTAAAGAAATGCCAATAAGCATTTCTGGCACCGTTGCCGAGGAGGGCATAGGTTAAAGAATCTAGTAGGACATGTGAAAGAATCTAGTATGACCCCAACCTCCTCCAAAACATAGGGTGGGATTACTTTCCATCTTTTTAAGAAAGAATACTATCTTACATGGAGAAATATCAGCTCTCACATAGGCTTTAATACAAGATGCTCAATTGACTTGGATCATGCTCTTAGAGGTTTTAATCGTCATTAATTTTGGAGAATGATTTCTAGTCAAAACATAGTTGGCAAGTTTCAACCTCAAAATATGAATATTCATCATCCTGCTTTGAGGTTCATGCATAGTTGGATTGCCATGACTTTGTTTGCTCGGGAAGACATAAGATTTGTTTATCATGCCGAATTGCAAATTCTCTATGCTATGCTTAAAAAGATTAAAATTGCTCCTGTGAAAGAAATGTTTAGACATTGGTTAGAAACTTTCAAGGCTTCTACATCTATCTCTTGCACATCCCTTGTGACTCCTATTGCCACTAATATTGGTGCATTGGATGGACAAGATGTGACATACATCTCTACTCCACACATTGATATTGATGAGGACTACTTGATGCAAGGGCACCATTTGAAATATGATGATGTAGGGAACCTTGTATTTTTCTTTCTAGGATATACAAATGAGATCCCACTCCCTAACCCAAGATTCTCTTTGTATAAATCCCCATCACTCATCTTCACTCTTGTTGAACAAGAGGAAGCGCACATGAGTTCTGTTTCTCGTAGGGGAACAAGGAGCAGGGCTAGAGATGAAGCTGGCAGCTCTCAATAGCCACCACCAACACTGACACTACTTGTGCCTCAGGCGTTCCATATGGAGTGGTTCTCGGCCATGCAGACTCCTGGGTTCACCCCTGGGTATCAGCCAGGCTGGCAACACACCCCACAACCACATGAGGCCGGTGGATCGGCATGGCATGAGGCCGATGACACGACATGGGCGCATCACTCGTCTGACTTCGAGGTTCTACCACCACCCATCCATCCACGACAGTTTACTTCAGACCATCGAGAGTTGGATGGCATTAATACTCACCTCGGAGGATTGGAAATCCACACAAGTGAAATTCAAAATACATTTAACACTCATGTGCAGGATATGAGACAGTGGCACCTACAACAGCAGCAACAGTTCGTAGACATCAACACACTGCTGAGACAACAACATGAAGCATAGGCAGCCTACTAATGGTCCATGGGAATACAATCCCTGGACCATAGGCCTCGAGCTAGCTTGGGGGAGGACCCCCGCAGAGGTACCTTGTATCTTTTAATTCCTGCATATTTTTCTACATTTCTTATTTATTAGCATATAAAAAATAAAAAAAATCAAAAATACCAAAAAATTAAAATATGATAAAAATACCAAAAATATTTATTCCACTCTCATATGTGTTTTAAGGAATGTTTAGTTTCTACTATATTGAAATGATGAATAGTTGCTCTATCTATAATTCATCTATGCCTAGGATTATAACTTAGTATCCCCCAATATTTAAGTTTGTTGGCTAAAAATGTCTCATTCTAAAAACTTGAAAACTTGTGGGATGCAAATGCATGCTCCTTTTCTAAGATTGTTGTGAGTTATGATACGGTACAAATATAATTTACTATGACTTTGTTCTAAGAGAAACTTGACATCTAGAGATTTTACTTTCAAAAATGCTAAAATGCAAAGTTCCTCAATGATTATGAACACCTACCAAGGCCATATAACATGATTCAAAATTCAAACCTTAGTCATATGCTACTTATTTGATCATTGAGCTTTGTCAAATTGGTGTGACCCTTGTTGAGATTCTCATCATGTACCCATGATCAAGACACACAAACACCCACAAATAAAACTGCTAACTCTTACACTGAGAGTTACGCAAAAACATGCTTTTTTCGTCCACCAAAATATTACTCCATTCACAGTATCATGTCTCTCTCTCAAAAATATTCATATGCCAAAATAAAAATTATGGGCTATGCTAAAAAAGAAAGAAAAGAAAAATGTCCATGCCAAAAGGCATGAGAGAAAAAATGCATGCCAAAGAGCATGAAGAAAAAAATAAAAAGAAGAAATAAAGAAATAAAGATAGACCATACTTTCAAATAAAAAGGCATTCATCAAAAAGAGAGATTCATTATTCAAAGGAGAATAAAAAATATTTAGAATTAGGAAGTTATAAAAATTCCACACACTTGCACGTCTTGATCAAAGTGTATGACTTGCACCTCCTTAAGGTCCGGTCTTTGACTTAGCAAAATATGTGATGCAAGTATGCCCCATTTTCATACCTACCTGAAGGGACCGTGACTCCTAAGAGAGGGGGTGAATTAGGCAACTTAAAAATCTAACTTCTGAAGCTATGGCCTCTTTTTCTAACCCTAGCAAAACATATGCAAAAGATAAGCTATCTAAATATGCAACTATGGTTTTGCTAGTGTGTTGCTATCTCTACCGCAAAAAGTAGTAATACAATTAATGTAAATGCGGAAGCTAAAGAGCAAGGTAGAGATATGCAAACTCCTGTCGACGACTCTGGTATTTTTACCAAGGTATCGTGAAGCGCTCAAGCTTCCCCCTAGTCCTCGTTGGAGCCCCTCGCAAGGAATCCCTCGCAAGGGCCAAGCTCCCGGTTAGGTAACCCCGTGGATAGACTCGGGCCTTCCCCACATGCAAGTGGGTCTCCGATGTGCCTCTCGGCAAGCCTCTCCTGGATGCTCCCCGCCGTCTTCGCTATCAAGCTTCCGGCCAAAACGCCACGGGCCTTGTTCCCTCCGGTACACGGTGGCGGCCACACCACAAACGCGGTTGGTGTGATCTCGCAAGACTTCAAGCCCCTCCGATGTACAACACTTGTGCTCGCAAGCACGGGATGGCAAGAGGTATGCAAACCTCACTAAACACTAGGCAAACACCTAGTGCAAGCGCATAAGCGGTGGTCTAATCAACCTAAGCACTTCGCAAAGCACTTATGCTAATCACCTAATAAAACACTAAGCACTATGCATGTGGAGATCACTAAAATAGTGTATCAACACCCTTGGTATGTTTCCTTAGTTCCACACCACTCAAATGGCCGGTTGGGGTTTTATTTATAAGCCCTAGTGAGAAAGTAGTCGTTGGGGTCAAGTTCCCGCGAAACTGCTACTAACCGAATGCTGAATTGTCCTGACCGGACGCGTCCGATCGTCCCGACCGTTGAGCCAGCAATATACTGATCGGACGCTGGCCAGCGTCCGATCGCCTACCACCGGACGCATCCAGTCACAGATTTGCCGCTCTAGAACCTTACTGTAATCGATCAGATGCTGCTGTCCTGTGTCCGGTCGGTTGCCACCAGCATCTGGTCCAGCGTCCGATCTAGCTTCCGGTCGCCTATCTGCCGAGCCACTTGCCCAGTGTCCGGTCGCAGCGTCCGGTTGCTTATCCAGCGTTCGGTCCTGCATCCGGTCACCACAGTGAGCTCATTTCTTCGCGATCTTTCATACGGCTTGGTTCCAATCTTTATGCTTGGACTTTGCTTGATCTTTGGGTCTTCTCTTGTGCTCCTAAGGTCTTGCTTGAGGTGTTGATCATCAAATCATCACGTTGCCATCGTCCAAGTTACATCTTGCACCCTATTGAACTACAAAACAAACACTTGCAAATTCATTAGTCCAATTTGGTTGTGTTGGTCATCAAACACCAAAATCCAAAGTAAATAGGCCAAGGGTCCATTTTCCTTACAATCTCCCCCTTTTTGGTGATTGATGCCAACACGACCAAAGCAAGCAAATAATGAGAATTTGGAAGATAAAAAACTACCTACTTGCTAGGATGCAATGCAAAGGGCAAGGTTATATGATACTAATTGATAGATACCAATTGAAACTTTACTTAAAAGCTTGTCTTGCCCTTGCAAATGTCCCCATGTGATATTATGGATTTAAATCCTAGCTTTCTAAAAAAAATCTCCCATTACTTAGACTAATCCATAATTCACTTTCCTCCCTTTCCTTGGACCAATACCACTTGTAGACATCAACTTGATGCTTGCCTTTGGTCCTTCAAATTCTCCCCCTTTGGCATCAAACACCAAAAAGGAAGACATTAGTAGCACAAGGGAGGGTCAAATTTCATGATCCTTTGTGTATAGTGTGAAATGGATCACAAAATTTGACTCTCACAGTATATAGACTATGCTCCCCCTGGATGTATGCATACATATGGTAGAAAGCAAAGCATATGCATAAATATCAATTTATTGTACAAGAGAGTTTAATCTATATAATGCATGGAGAAAGCTTATAAAAATGAAATGAAATCAACATGATTATGCCAATTGAAGAATGATGCTTAACTCCGGGGACTCCAATTTCCTTACAATGAGACTATTACACATGTGATAGGTTTGAAAAATTGATACCATTTGAAAAAGTGTTAGTCTCAAAGCATCCAAGTTGTAGAATAAGCTCCCCCTAAATTTGTGCACACAAGTGTTGAATACTTGTAAAATTTGTGCACATTGATTTAAAGTATCAAAATACCACTTGAAAGATGGTATTTTGGAGAGATTATCTACAATTTGGACTTTGGCACATATTAGATAAAAAATGTAAAATAAGCTATGTGCCATGCTCCTAAACAATTTTAAACCATGTAGGCTTGCTCCAAGGGTTGATGAGGAAACTGAGCAAACCTACCATATGATATACCTATTGAATGCATGACAAAAGATTTAAGCATGTAAATGCAAACATAGGCATGAAAGATAACTAGATGCTTTTAAGAGTATATCAATTGAAAAACAATACCAATTGAAATGAATACTAATTGAAAGTAATGGCATCTAGTTACCTAACATGGGAAGGGGAATTTGGGTCCATAGTATTCACTAACCCACTTGGCAATGACTTTGACCATCATGATGCACCCCATGAAATGCACCCATACTTTGTCAAGTCTCCAAATTCCCCGATGTCCGACGGTCTTCTCACTTCCCTTTCGGGATCCAAACCTTCTTGGTGCTCTTCATGTTGGAAATGATTTCCTTTGGCACCCAAAAGCGTTTGACCCCATTGTTGGCTTGCTTGTTCACCTTGATGGCCATCACCTTGTCATTTTTCTTCTTCTTCAAGAGATAAGGTGTGGAGGCCTTCTTGTCCACCTTGTTGGTGTAGGTCTTAGAGAGCTTGCTTGTTTGCTTTTTCTCCTTCTTTGCTCCTCCCCCATTCTTCACCTTGCACTCATAGGACTTGTGACCTTCCTTGTGGCACACGTAACAAACCATGGTTTGTCCTTCATCAAGCTTCTTCACTCCCTTGACGGTGTTATCTTGATGAAGTTGGGTTTGCTTCGCCTTGCCTTTCACTTGAGTCAAGTCCTTGGTGAGGTGAACTACTTCTTGCTTAAGTTGCTCATTCTCCTTTGCAACCTCTTGTGTGCATGTATCTACAGTAACTTTCTCAACACAAACTTGGTTGCACAAAGTTGAGTCTAAACATAAATCATTACAAGAAATAGAGGCATCCTTTTTAGACATGTTAAAGATAGAGCTTTTCTTTTTAGATGCCTTGGTGGGGTTTGTGCTAACGGCTTCAAGATTAGCAACTTTATTAGTTAGCTCATCACAAAGTTTGCACATGGTTTCCATTTTTGCAAGCAAACTATTATATGCTTCTTGTGAGCTAGCTAACTTATCTTTTAATTTTTTATTTTTCTTTAAAAGTTGCTCATCATTGACTGTGCATGCATTAGTTGTTGCACTAGTCTCAAGTTTCTCAATTTTAGTAGATAGTTCAACATTGAGATTAGCAAAGTTCTCATATTGTTCAAGCAAGGTTTTGTATGCTTTTTGTGAACTATCTAGCTTTTCTTTTAAACTTTTGAGCTTCTTTTGTTGACTAGTGCAAGCTTTAGCAAATTTAAGATTTTCTTGCACAAGTTCATGATAAAAAGGCATATCATCATCACTATCACTCTCACTAGAGGAAGAGCTTTCATTACCTTGTGCCATAAGGCACACACGAGAAGAGCTTGATGATGATTGCTTGCGGCCTTGCCTCTTGTGATGGGGTTTTTCTTCACTTGAAGAATCATCGCATGATCTTATTGATGTGAGGGCTTGGTTCTTGCATGCCTTCTTCTTTGTCTTGGGTGTGGGCTTGTTTGGACAAACTTCCACAAAGTGCCCCAACTCGCCGCATCCATAGCATCCTCTCTTTCTTTGCTCTTTTCTTTGATTTGTAAAAATGAAATCTTGAATTTGGATGGGCACACCCTTGACATTGAGCCTTTGGATCATCTTCTCCACCTTGTTGATCACTTTGATTGATTCTTCATCAAGATCAGAGGTGGAGGAGGAAGATTGATCATCATTACTTGATTCTTGTTCATCATCATCATCATCCTCATCTTCTTCTTCACTTGAGGAGCTTGAGCTTGAGCTTGACTCAACTTTCTTGCCCTTCATCTTTTTCTTCTCGCTACAAGCGAGAGCTTTGCCTTTGCTTGATGAAGATGCTTCTCCTTGACCCATCTTATGTGACATTTCAAATGCCACTAGCTTGCCAATGATAATGCCCGGGGTCATGGTGCTCAAGTTCTCCATGTTGTGAATGATGGTGATGATGCTTGCATATTTCTTTTGTGGTAGAACGGAGATGATCTTCCTCACGATGTCCACATCATCTAGCTTTAATAATCCTATTGAATGGAGCTCATTGATAATTAGATTCAATCGAGAATACATATCACAAACAAGCTCATCATCATTCATAGCAAAGGAATCATAATTTTGCTTAGCTAGACAATGTTTTTGCTCATGGACATTACTTGTGCCGTCATGGAGCTCTTGGAGTTTTAACCAAATTTCATGTGCCGTATTTAAGGTGAACACTTGGTTAAACACATCCATGCTAAAAGATTCAAACAAGCAATTCTTAGCTCTAGCATTGAAATGTATTTCTTTTTCATCACTCTTTGTGGGCTTTTTGGGATTCTTAATGGGTTTCATCCCATCATGAGTGACTCTCCATACACCTAAATCAACCACCTCAAGGTGGCAAGCCATTCTTGCTTTATAGTAAAGGAAGTTAGTGCCATCAAATTGTGGAGGCCTAGCGGTATCCATCCCAACCACTCTACAATAGCGTCGGCTCAACGACGGTTAAGTTAAAGGTCCAAATATGAGCCAACCAGCTCTAATACCAATTGAAGGGACCAGGACGCCTAAGAGGGGGGGGGGGGGGGCGGTGAATTAGGCAACTTAAAAATCTAACTTCTGAAGCTATGGCCTCTTTTTCTAACCCTAGCAAAACCTATGCAAAAGATAAGCTATCTAAATGTGCAACTATAGTTTTGCTAGTGTGTTGCTATCTCTACCACAAAAAGTAGTAATACAATTAATGTAAATGCGGAAGCTAAAGAGCAAGGCAGAGATATGCAAACTCCTATCGATGACTCCGGTATTTTTACTGAGGTATCAAGAAGCGCGCAAGCTTCCCCCTAGTCCTTGTTGGAGCCCCTCGCAAGGAATCCCTCGCAAGGGCCAAGCTCCCGGTCGGGTAACTCTGTGGATAGCCTCGGGCCTTTCCCATGGGCAAGTGGGTCTCCGATGTGCCTCTCAGCAAGCCTCTCCCGGATGCTCCCCGCCGTCTTCACTATCAAGCTTCTGGCCGAAACGCCGCATGCCTTGTTCCCTCCGGTACACGGTGGTGGCCACACCACAAATGCGGTTGGTGTGATCTCGCAAGACTTCAAGCCCCTCCAATGTACAACACTTGTGCTCGCAAGCATGGGGTGACAAGAGGTATGCAAACCTCACTAAACACTAGGCAAACACCTAGTGCAAGCGCATAAGCGGTGGTCTAATCAACCTAAGCACTTCGCAAAGCACTTATGCTAATCACCTAATAAAACACTAAGCACTATGCATGTGGAGATCACTAAAACGGTGTGTCAACACCCTTGGTATGTTTCCTCAGTTCCACACCACTCAAATGGCCGATTGGGGGTTGTATTTATAAGCCCCAGTGAGAAAGTAGCCGTTGGGGTCGAGTTCCCGCGAAACTGCTCCTGACCGGATGCTAAATCGTCCTGACCAGACGTGTCTGGTCGTCCCAACCATTGAGCCGGCAATATACTGATCGAACGCTGGCCAGCGTCCGATCGCCTGCCACAGGACGCATCTGGTCATAGATTTGCTGCTCTGGAACCTTACTGTAATCGATCAGACACTACTGTCCTGCATCCGGTCGGTTGCCACCAGTGTCTGGTCGCTTGTCTGCCAAGCCACTTGCCCAGCGTCCGATCACAGCATCCGGTTGCTTATCTAGCGTCCGGTCCTGCATCCGGTCACCACAGTGAGCTCATTTCTTTGTGATCTTTGATACGGCTTGGTTCCAATCTTCATGCTTGGACTTTGCTTGATCTTTGGGTCTTCTCTTGTGCTCCTAAGGTCTTGCTTGAGGTGTTGATCATTGGATCATCACATCACCTTCATCCAAGTTATGTCTTGCACCCTATTGAACTACAAAACAAACACTTGCAAATTCATTAGTCCAATTTGGTTGTGTTGGTCATCAAACACCAAAATCCAAAGTAAATGGGCCAAGGATCCATTTTCCTTACACTACCCAAAACTCCACTCAAAAGCCTTAGTGGTAGGATATGAAAAAGAAGGCAAAATATCAAATGCCTTGGTGAGGTTTCATACACATTGAGCGATTGAGAGAATCATTTGAGGAGCTTACATTTCATTGCAAAAATTCATAAAACCTCTGGATAGATGGTTAATCAAGGAATAAATGATTAGTGATTCTATTATAACCGTTCTATCTTGCAACCGCCCAAGAACTTAGAAAAGCTATACGCCCCATAGGGATCAAGATAAAGGGTGGATAAAAATGCCAACTTATTTGAATTACTCAAGAATACTTTGTTATAGGCATGACACTTGTGAATTGTATCGGCATAGTAGCAACTCTTGATCGACAACCAAGTACTTAGCTATTTGCTCGGGACGAGCAAAGGTTAAGCTTAGGGGATTTGTTGGCGGTCACTAATGACAACATTTGACCACCAATTGTAGTCCAAAATAGGATAGATAAATAATCTTTTGACACATATGCCTTTACTATTGACCTAGTTCCACTTGTATTGGAGAAAATATGTTTTGCTGGTCAAATATTCAAATACAAGTGGAAAACCAAGCAAAAGGCACAATTCGAGAAGCGTAATGCAGAAATGTGCAAGAGAAATGAATAGAGAGGCCCACCTATGCAACGTATCTAGGCAGAACACCAACGTAGGAGAGGTCTAGGCCCAGCCACTAGCCCACCTAGCAAAGGTGGTGGCCAGGCGAGCCAGCCAGGGTGCGCCTGCACCCTAGGTGCGCCCACACCCCAGGCGGCAGGGCTTGGGTCCATCCTCGTATGGTGGTTGCATGCTGCCATGCTGAGGCAGTTTTGTCCTATTTCCTATGTTTCCCATGCCAAACCATCCTCACTCCACTATATAAGAAGGAGGAGGAGCTCACTTTCACAACACACCAACATTTGGAGCCTCTACCTGACTACTCATCTCTTGTACTCTTTTAGTTGTAGTAGTAGTATTGTGAGCAAGGCAAGAGCTACTTGGAGAGCTTGTCTCCTTGGAAGAAAAGCAACACTTGGTATGAATATAAAGAGTTCTTCCATAGTCATGCTCTCATATCATTTATATAGTAGTGCATATGAACTAGAGTATAGTTGTCTTGTTATAATCATGATATATGAAATAGCATATAGTTTGTGTGTCATGATCTTAACATGTTCAACTTCATGCTTCATCATTCATATGATTTGTATGAGTAGAAGTAGAGCTAGGGTTGGGGTGACGGTTCGTCATTCCTTTGGGGTTGCCCATATTCTTGCTTGTCGATCCATAGGGTCGGAGTCCCGGGGGGATATTGATAGTTTCCTTGTACACAGGCATGGTCTTTGGGTATACGGGAACCTTCAGATATGACAGTATCTCACGGTTGAGGGGTAGGCAGTAGGTGGTGATAGCCCTGTCCATCCCTTGTAATCCCCCACGTCCAAGTATTGTGTAGGAGTTTTAAAGTCTCTCGCGCTTGCTGGTAGACTAGTGCTCAAAGGTCTCCCCGTCCATCTCACACTTAGTTCTAACTCTAGTCATATATCTTCTATGATCATTAACTGTTCTTTGCATGGCTATATTAGAACATGCTGGCTCCGCATAGGAACATTCTTTTATTCTTTGTTTTCCTTTTATCCTTCAGGTTGGCTCATATATGTGTCCACTATCCTTGATATACCGTTTTTACCCCTGCCATGTACTATGGTTCACTATGTAAGTATGTAATCATGTTCATGCTCATGCTAGACTCTTATACCTAGCTCTCCTTTGGGAAAATATAAATAATGATACCTTGAATACTTCTAGGTGAAATGCCACAACGATAGATCCATGCGCTTGCGGATATTCTCTGTAATCATTAAGAACTATCGTAGTTGGTGTTTCATGGTGGCGTTGCTAAGATTAACTCAATCTTAGTAATGGTGTTAAGAAATACCAACAGGCATTTTTGGCGCCATTGCCGGTGATGGACTTAAAACCTCCTCATTTGGTGATTGCGCTAAGAAATGCCAACAGTCACCTTGTATGCCTTCCTAAGATCTAGACCCTTGATTTTAAGGCAGTTTTAGGTTGTTTTATCCAACGATGATCGAGGGAGTTGATGCGGATTGATGATGTGGTGATTCCGTGCCCCTACTCCACCTCAATTCCTTACCCCCTACTCCACCTCGGCTTATATAAGCGCGCCTAGACCCCCTCCAGAAGGCACATATATACACACCCTATGCTCTAGAGCTTCACTATTTCATACCCTAATTGTAGTAGTGTCCCTCTAGATGATTCTCATCTAGTTGAATTATAAAAAATAGGGAGAGAGGAGAGGAGAGAGATTTGAGGAGAAGGCGGATCTATCGGATTCTTCTTAACTTTGTACCTCTATGGATCTGATTCATCTTTGAGTTACATCTAGGTTCTTCTATTGGTAATTCTAAGTTCTCTATTTAATTAAATTTAGTCCTTACTATGTTTTATTTATGGGAACTCCACTTGCATTGAGTGCTCTAGTCTTAAGATTTGGATTAGAGTAGTAACCATTAGCGTAGACATGGTGTCTAGGCTAGTGTTTACCTGAGTTTGTGTCCAATCTCACGGTTAGTTGTGGTCAGCCTAGAGATGACAGCTCTGTCAAGCTGTTGCAATGAACCACGTTTGGATTGGTGTTTCATAGAGCTTAGGCAGCCTTTCTCTTACTACTTTTTTCTCACCTCCTTCGAGAGTTGGAAAGGTACCGTTGCTCCAAAGTAAGTAAAGTATAATAAGCTTGATCATTAGTTTTCTAGTTTAAGCCTAGAAAACCCCTCTCTACCCACAAAAACACGTTTCTATCTTTACCTTTAGACGACTTTGATTCTAGCTAGTACACTTCACGTTCCTCGTGGAAATAGATACTCTGGAATACTCCCAAATGAAAGCTACATCGGTATCCATGCGCTTGCGGATTTTTCTGTGTGCATTAACAAATACCAACAAGCTTTCTAGCGCCGTTGCCGGGGAACGGTAACTATGCTAGTTTTGAACCAAGTTCATCCATATATCCCTTTACCTTTTTCAACCACCCCTACCGTATGGATTCCACACCTATCATTCAATTTTGGGCTCCAAAGGGTGAATTATTAGAGCCTCCACCATCTTTGCACCCCATTCTTACTTACGGCTATGAGCTTCATCCTACTTTCATAGCCATGGTTCAGGAGCAATCCTTCTCTGGCATAGAAGACAAAAATTCTTATACCTACCTTTGTGAATTTGAACAATTGTGTTCTTGCTTGACTATTGGTGGCATGACACAAGAGATCATTAAATGAGAAATGTTTATGTTCTCCCTTTTGGGTAGAGCAAAACAATGGTATGCTCATACTATAGGAGGATGTCGGCACAAAAAAGTGTCAATCATGTCAGGCACACGAGCAAGCCGGAAGGGTCTGCTCGATGGAGCTGGAGATCCGCCTGGCTTTAATGCAGGGATGGTTGATCCTGCATACTCCTCCCAAGACGTGCCAGTCAATTTGACCCTGCAATTGACAAGGAGAGAAAGTTTATCAGTAATTTAAGGTGGAACATGTTGGTCTATGCCCAGACAGTTCCAAGAGTGCCGCTTCAGGAGTAGCCATACGGTAAGAGCAACTGAATAGCTGATCCACACAGAAATCGGCTGTTACGGATAGTAAAGCTTATGAGTAGCGATTAATTTCATATTGACAGGTACAGTACACGTATATGTAAATAAGATCATTAGCTAGACAGATATTGCTAGTGTAAACCATTAAGCCGATGAATCTAATCAAGAAAAGATATAGCACATGAACGAATCAACTATCTAATACGAACGAATCTACAAATGCTCTGAATCTAACATGTTACCATGAATAGTGAGGTTCGACCGGATTGATGGCAGGTATAATGATAGTAAAAACTAAAACTGAAGAATCCAAAAACACATCCATACTTCGATAGGCTTTTCGAAAGACATACTATACGTGAAGGCTCGGATGAATCAGCTAAAATAGCCGATTCAGGTGAAAATGACTACGGTGTGTGAAAAAATCGACTATTTCACATGAACAAACCTATGGACTCCTCAGACTCAACCCGCTATCCCTAATAGTGGGGTTCGACCAGATCGATGCAGCCGTGAAAAAGATAACGAGTCAAACCCTTATAGCACATAGATCTACTCATGCTTAATGGAATCATGTAAACATGCCGTAGGCGTTAATGCATAGGCGATCGACTATTTAGCCGATGCTGGCATAGCAAATAGCTAAGGTCACACCTAACTTGGAACATATCTACTAACTAGCATCCTTGCCATCAGTGGGGATCGACCAAATCGTTATAGCCATAATGGTGAACCATAAACTAGATTTAACTAGCCAGCAGACCACTCCAAAATTATGCATGCCTTAACACATACTATGCATGATCAAGATTGAAGTAAAACAACCAATGAAACATAAACCGTTGTTCAAGGTAGATAATATCATGTTGTAACAAATGAATGATGGATCTAAAGGATATGATGCCGATCTAATTCGATCTCAACTTGGCAATTTGATGTTGTTGTAAACTAATAACAATGAAAACATCAGCAAGATCGGTAACTTAATGAATCTACCCAAAGGCGCCACCCTTAGATAGAGCCGATAACTTGACCTTAATCTAGTTCGAGCAGTGGTGGTCGACTAGATCGATGTAGCCATACTTGAACTAGATAAGAGTCGATAACTAGCTTACACCAGAGTCGTAGTGGAGGTCGACCAGATTGATGCAGCCATACGAATAGAAGTATAAGCCATGACAGTACTTACAAACAAGCCGGAGGTCAGCCGAACCATTGCAGCCCTGCTCGCTAAAGAACTCACTGAGATCTACTCTACTCCTACTCCTAAGGGGTGGCTGGAGCCGAAAAAGTAAGTAACTTATATTTGATTGATTGTGTGTCCTTTACAATAGCCAGGGTCCAATATTTATACCCAGAACCTACACATGAATCCTACTTAAGCATGACCTATTACAATCTTTGGCATAAGAGAAAACATTCCTAATTTGAGATAACTTGGACCCTAATCTTTCCCTTTTTATAATGTCCAACATGTTTTTCTGACGCCAACCGTAGCTTTTATCGTTTTCTGCTGGCGTTACCTGAAGAGAGCCAATTCCAGTACTGCATTCAAATCAGCTGATACCGACCTTTATGCAATCAATTCCTTGATGACATGATCTTGGGAGCTTTCAAGTTCCTATAATTCTTCTTCCCAAATTTTGGTGTAAACACATGTCCCCCAATTTTGGGATAAAAGTAATTTTATTCCAAAATTATCATGCCTGTACCCCGATAGGTCCATGGTCACGGGTGGAGAATCTTGATTTGGGGTCTACGATTTGTCACCGTCTTTGCCAGCTTATGAGCCCATGCTTCAAAACATTATGGGAGCATCATTGCTTCATGGGCGCTTGGATCCATCCTTCAGGCTGACTATAAAATGTTTATCCGACTCCGGCGGGAGCAATTCAACAACTCAGTTATGTTTCTCTTCTACCCGCTTTCTCGAGTGCCTCTGGCTCTGCTGGACCCTCCATGGTCTCAGTCCTTGCTATGAGGATCTTGAGTGGTAAGAAGAATTCTTGTGCATAGGGTGATTGTATCACTCATCTTAGTGCCTTGTCGAGCAAGAGGATCAGCTAATGCGGTTAGAAGAATTCTTGTGATATCACCTGAGTGTTCTCTCCATGCTCATAGAGCTATTCTAGTGTTTGCAAGGGCTAAAATGTGTGGACACCTTCCCACTGTTCGCTCCATCAAATGCCCATCAGGAAGGCCACAGACTTCTTTCCCATAGTTTCCCAGACACCGAAAAATCGGTAGGTCATCTTTTAAGTAGGTGGCCTTTCCCCTTCTTCTGATGCAGTTTCATCAATGGGTCGATGTGACTTAGTTCATGATGACCTTTGGCCTTATGGGGATCTAGAATCCCTTCAATCCAAAGAAGCCTTGGTGGGTTGATCGCTGGTTAATGTAAACCTTTCGTATCTATCCCATGATATTTTGTGATTATGGGAAACAATAAGTCCAAATCTATTATCTCCTCATTATTCGTCCCTAGAATTTTCAAAGTGTTGATCCATTTCCATATCTGACTTCAATTCCATAACCCCGGCAAAATCTATCTTCTCACCTTCCCAGGCTATATATATGGGCCATGGCTGTGGATAAAAAACATCCTACTTTGTCTCAAACCTTTCTTGTCTTTAGTGCAGTTTCTGTTTTCCCATAGGTTTGAGATCATGGAGAACAGCAAGAGGTCTATTGAGGAGGCCCTTAATGGAGCTACATCATCATGCTAGTGCCTTTGTCACTAGGAGGGTGCAACTTGTGATGCCCCCACTGCCTTGGGGCATAGGGCCAACTCCATTCAGCCTTTGGGGTTCTCTTCATCAACAGCTCACTGCCAGCTCCCCTGCTATCCGAGGAGATGGATCAATAACAATGATTTGCTTGCCTCCATTGATTGGGCTGGCCAGAATCTCGCTGACTGCCTCTCCCTCACAGAATTGTCTCTGGCCATGGTTCGGTGTCGATTGCCTCCCGAGGTTGATTCGGTGTTGGATAGGTTGGCTGAGGTCAAGGCCATAATCATGGGTGAGATGTCTACCATAACTTTCTGTCTCTTCTTAATTTTATCTTCAAGATCCTGATTATCCCCCCTTTGAATCTTTTAGATCTATCAGCTCAGCTAAAAAGTCTCCAATCAGCTGCAGAGTACACGGTGGGATTTGTCAATGCCAGAGGCACTGTCCGAGTGGTTCGCTTGTATGACATCCCAAACCATGTCAGGGAGGTTGCTCTACATGGCGTTCATCATGGTGCTGCCATGGCATTGGTGGCTATGCAAGCCAGTTCTGGCCACGAGCTTCGGCTTCTTCCCCATGGTTTTCTAGCCATGGCACACCCTAGGGATCATGAGCACTTGGTTGAGGATTTCTCCAATGCTGCCAATGCTGTAGCCCTTACTTCCCAAGCCGATGATATAGTAACCAAAGTGTTTTCTGGCCTATAGTTTGTAATAGGTGATATTAGCAAACCATTTCTTTGTCTTGAGTGATTTTCTTTTGCTTCATACTTCATATTCCATGCATCACTCTATCCGTGTTTGCTTTGCTCTTATAGGTGATACATATCATACCGGCTTCTACCCCTTCGGGTTTATTTTTGTACTAGAGGCGATATCCTCCTGGTATCGGCTATTAGAGCTGACGACCGAACAAATCGATTATCAAGTATTAATCCAAACACTAGGATAGTATCTCTTTAGATATTTCCCATTGATTGCTCTGTCAAATTCTTCATCTCCTTTTAGTGTTTCTAAAATATAAGCGTTGTCAGGTGCACAACATTTAATCCGATAAGGTCCTTCCCAATTAGGTGACCATTTGCCGAACATGCTGTCTTTTGACCTGATTAGCAATTTCACTTTCCAGACCAAGTCTCCTTTAGAAAATTGCTTGCTCTTGACCATTTTATTGTAATATTTTGCAACCCTTAGTTTATTAGCTTCAATATTCTCAAGAGCATGTAGCCAATGGGAACTCAAGTCCTCTAAGTTGCCTATCATAAGATTCTTGTAGACTTCGGCTGATAAATCATTTTGCAACATAACACGCCTCGATCTAGTCTGAACTTCCCAAGGAAGGACTGCATTATGGCCATATGCAAGTTCATAAGGTGATGTTTTAATCGATCCATGATAGGCCATCCTATATGCCCATAGTGCCTCATTAAGCATTGAATGTCACTTCCTTGGTTGCTCCTCAATCTTTTCTTGACCAGCTTAATCATAATCTGATTGGATGCCCTGCCTAGCCATTAGCTTGAGCATAGTAAGGAGAAGAATTTAGTAGCTTGATTCCCGTACTGGCAGCAAAATCTCCGAACTCTTCTAATGTGTACATTGTCCCTTGATCGGTAGTGATAGTTTGAGGAATCCCAAAATGATACACAATATGCTCCTTGACAAAACAACCATGTTCTTTGAGGTTACCATCTTCAAAGGAATTGCCTCAATTGACTAAGTGAAGTAATCTATTGCTACCAATATGGACTTATGTCCTTTGCTTGAGGGTGGAAAATGTGGCCAATTAAATCAATTCCCCAACCTCAAAATGGCCATGGTTTGATTATTGGATTTATGGCCGATGTAGGCAATTTCTAGACATTACCAAAACATTGTTAGTCCTAACACCCCTTGTAATATTCAAAATAGTCTTCCAATATTGTTGGCCAGAAATATCCAGTTCTATGAATAATCCATTTCATCTTATAAGCCAATTGATGAGCTCCACATATCCCTTCATGCACCTCACCCATCAACACCTTAGCTTCCTCTTGATTTAAGAATTTGAGCAATACCCTATCGACTGCTTTATAATATAGCTGATCATCTAATAAAACATACTTAGTCGATTTATACCTTAGCTTTCTAGTAACTTTCTGTGATGGATTCTTAAGGTATTTGGCTATTTCAATTCTCCAATCATTATTCGAGGTTTCACTACTCAAGACTTCTTGAAACACTCGATAACCTAGAGCACTTTGAGCTAAATGATTAGCCTCTTGATTCTATGCCCTCGGAATATGTTAAAAACAGACATGAGGAAACTCTTTGAGCAACCTTTGGCACTCATCATAATGTCTCCTCAGAGTATCTTCTTTGCACTCATATAGGCCAATCAACTAATTAATAATTAACTATGAATCTCCAAATATTTCAATTGCTTCGGCCTCTACTTCATAAAGAAGTTGAAGCCCCTTAAGAATAGCTTCATATTCTGCTTGGTTGTTGGTAATCATTGGCTCAGTCGGAAAAGCAAACTCAAAACTTGCCCCCCGAGGCAAAATAATAACAATACCAATGCCACCACCTTGCTTGCATGATGATCCATCAAAGAATAACATCCAGGTTGATGAGGACATCGCCACGCTGGACACACCGACGCCATGGTCTTCCCCAAGTTGCAATTCGTTTCCAACTCAGCTGCCACGTCGTCCTCGGGTTCAGCAGACACATCGTTACTGTTTCGGTCATAACTTCCTCATACGACATCGAAACGGGCCGTTCTTGGATGCGTTGGAAAGGGGACGACGATGCCGTCGTTTTGGATCTGGTCCCAGCTCCAGAAGGTCCGTGGATCATTCTGTGTGACCACGGCAAGGTGCTGCGTCACCTATTTGGGCCAACTTGGCCATGTATCGTGTCGGGCCTTAAGCCCAAGTTGTGGGCGCCCAACCCCTGGCCGTCCCCAACCCTAGGTCGAGTCTTAGACTATAAACACAGCCGCCGCCGCTGCTACACAATTGGGTTTTGTTTAGAGTTTAGTTTTCCCTCGAGAAACTGAATCATTCATTGTAACTGTGGTGACAAATCCTTTTACAGTGATCCAGGGCCCCCGTTCTTGATCTCCTCCACTGTGTCGATTAGTCCTTTGGAACCGAGTTCTTGAATCCTCTATTGATATTCGCGTCATTCATATTTGCAATTTCAGATTGCGTGTTTTACCTTCTTGCTTGTGCTCTTCGATTCGCTTGCAGGAAAAGCCTTCTTGGCGAGGTCAATCAAGTTGTGCTTGGTTGATAACCAACGAAGTGGTGGTGTAACGGTTGCAGGGTTCGAATCGTGTCTGATTTGAAGCCGGATCGCCAACGTCGAGATCTCCACAAATCGAACTTACCGGCTACCTCTCGGAAGATCGGGCCTGTACTCATCAATTGGTATCAGAGCTTTCAGGTTTACCATGAGGTATAATCTCGTTTGCCTTAGATTCATATTTGTTCATTACCTAGAGTCCACAAAAAGCCCAAAAATATTTCAATTTCTGCTGTCCTATCGCCCTTTGTGCCTTTGCAATTTCGTTTCAGATTCGTGTTGTTGAGTTTGTGTCCGTGGTCGAGTCTTGTTGCTGGTTTAGGATTGTGTTTGTGGTCGTAGTTCAATCGCCCGTTGCTGTGATTTTGTTTTCCGCCGCTATCCCATCCACCATTCCCAAACAACAAGTCGAAGCCACCACATTACTCGACTTGCCCCGCTAGCCGCCTTGTGTAACTTCTCGCCGCCGCGCAAACCCTAGATAGGTTGCCAGCCGCTCTTATTTTGCCTGCATCATAGCCCTCCTTACATCATCAGGCGAATACCTACTGCTGTGATCGGTGTTAGAGTTTAGGGACGCTTTGCCCTAACTGCCGCCGCCGTGTTGTGCCTCCCGGAAAACATACCTTGACATACCTTCGGTAAAACAGGCATAACTTTTCGCTCGTTTATCAGAAAAATCTGAAATTTTTTGTGCAGCTTCTTGACACCATTTGGACCCAACCCAAGCTAGGCTTCGCCCTGTTTGGTTTCATCAGAATTGCCAAAAAAATTCGGGAAAATATAGAAAAAAAATTGTCAAAGTTTTTGCACGCTTTTCAGAGAACGTGCTGAATTTCTGTAGACCACATCCCACCTCAGTTGTAGGTGCCAATTTTTGTGGTTGCCTCTTTTGTGATCCTTATTCAGAGAAAAGTATAAAAAAAATAGTAAAAAAAAAGTTTGTTTCCTACTAGTGCCTTTTGGGAAAATCCGGGAAAAATTCAGGAAAAAGGAGAAATCCGGGCTATTTGCTTGTTCTATGAGTTCTTTCGATCGTTCTTTGTTTTCACCTTGTTGCGCTACGTCTCGACACGTCTTAGCCAGCAACTGTGATTTGTACTTTGGATCCAGATTGAACAATCGCTACTCTGCACTCGTTAATTGCTAATCCTTGCTGTCATATTGTGTGCCTACCCATAGCTCCACATATTCTTCTGTCAGCACAGGTTCATCTTGCAACTGTTACCCACGCTCAACAACAGATTGCTTCGCCACTTTGGTTTTGCTCCTGTTTGGCATTGGTAAGAATACAGGCAAGACGGTGGTAAGCCGCTTGTGATTTTGCATTCCACTTTCACCACCACCACTTGTTGCCTTTTAGTTGATAGGGATAATACTTTGGTGTTGTCTTTTTCTATCTTCTAACCATGGCAGGAACTCCGACGGACTTCAATGAGTGCGTGTCCAAGGGCGAGCTTGCAACGTTCATGACTGAACAACGCAATCTTATGACCGAGCTGACGCGCAACGTGAACAATCTGGTCACCCGCATTGAACAGCTTGAGCAACGCCCTCCACCTTATCATGCTGATGATGAAGATGCTGGTGATGAAGATGCGTATGCTGACGGTGGTGCCCGTCGCCGCCTCAACTTCAATCGTCGCGGTATGGCAGGTAATAATCATGGTAATAATGATCCTTTTGCTAAGATTAAATTTAGTCTACCACCTTTTGCTGGTAATGTTGATCCAGAGGCATATTTAGATTGGGAGCTTTCTGTTCAACAAAAATTTGATTCTCATAATGTTCCTGCTGAGCATAGAGTTAGACTTGCTACCAGTGAGTTTACTAATTTTGCGTTGTTCTGGTGGAGTGATCTTTGCAATGCCAATAATGCTGCTGCTGTGCCTCAAACTTGGAATGTTTTAAAGCAACGTATGAAATCTCGTTTTGTTCCTCCTTATTACCAACGTGATTTACGTTTGAAACTACAAACTTTAAAACAAGGTGATAAAGGAGTAGAAGCATACTATCAAGAATTGATTATTGGTTTAGCACGTTGTGGTATAAATGAAGATGATGATGATGCTAGTGCTAGATTTTTTGGTGGTTTAAACCATGATATACAGAACATACTTGATTACAAAGAATGGCGCAATTTTTCCCAATTGTATCATCTTGCTATTAAGGCCGAACGAGAAGTACAGGGACGCAAACAACACCAGCCTCTCAGGTCTAACAATGGGAGGAATTTTCAGCAGCGTTCCGAGCCGGAGATGCCCAAGCTTCCTGTTGCACCACAGCCATCTACACCTCCATTTTCTTCCGGGGTAAGTAAATTGTCTAATGTGCAGTTTCCACAGCTGAAGAAAGGTGGCACTCTGGGTGCTTCTACTAGCTCCTCCTCATCCAGCTCTAAAATCATTTGCCACCGATGCAAAGGCATGGGACATGTCATGAAGGAATGCCCCAGTCGTCGCGCTTTCATTGCTACCGAGGATGGATATGTAAGTGCTAGTGATGTTGAAGATGATTTAGCCCTTGCTGCTAACATTGATGCAGAACCCATCGAGGGCGATCATGACAAGGAGGCCATCACCATTGACTCTATGGCTGCTGCCGCGGACTACCCTAGCCTTCTTGTGTAGCGTGTGTTGAGTACACGTGTGGGTCATGAAGAAGAGATGAAGATCCAACGCCACAATTTGTTCCACATGTATCTCATTGTGCAGGGTTGTCGTGTTCTCACTATCATTGATAGCGGGAGTTGCAACAACTTGGTGAGTTCAGATTTGGTTGACAAGCTTGGCTTGACCACACGACAACATTCGTATCCATATAAACTTCAATGGTTCAATAATAGTGGTAAGACTAAGGTAACTAAATTAGCACGCATTAGCTTTTTCACAGGCTCTTATCATGATACTGCTGATTTTGATGTTGTCCCTATGCAAGCTTGTTCCATTTTGTTAGGTCGCCCATGGGAATTTGATAATGATGCCTTACACCATGGTAGAACTAATACATACACTATCATACATAAGGACAAGAAAATTACATTGCTGCCTTTGTCTCCTACGGATATTATTAAACATGCTAATGAGATCAAAAATAAACCTCCAACAGACATTGCTAAAAATAATGGGATTAAGTTAAAAGGAGGTGCTTTTCTTGCTACAACTCCTGCTACTGCTGAGTTATGTGATAATCCTGATGCACCATGTTATACTATGTTTTGTCAACCTTTTATGTCTGGTGCATTGCCTGCTGTCACTAACCTTTTGCAGGAGTTCGCTGATGATGGGATGGAGTCGAGGACGACTCCAATTCTACAAGGAGGGGATAATGAGGACATCGCCAAGATGGAGTCGAGGACGACTCCAATTCGAGAAGGGGAGGATGATGAGGACATCGCCACGCTGGACACACCGACGCCATGGTCTTCCCCAAGTTGCAATTCGTTTCCAACTCAGCTGCCACGTCGTCCTCGGGTTCAGCAGACACGTCGTTACTGTTTCGGTCATAACTTCCTCATACGACATCGAAACGGGCCGTTCTTGGATGCGTTGGAAAGGGGACGACGATGCCGTCGTTTTGGATCTGGTCCCAGCTCCAGAAGGTCCGTGGATCATTCTGTGTGACCACAGCAAGGTGCTGCGTCACCTATTTGGGCCAACTTGGCCATGTATCGTGTCGGGCCTTAAGCCCAAGTTGTGGGCGCCCAACCCCTGGCCGTCCCCAACCCTAGGTCGAGTCTTAGACTATAAACACAGCCGCCGCCGCTGCTACACAATTGGGTTTTGTTTAGAGTTTAGTTTTCCCTCGAGAAACTGAATCGTTCATTGTAACTGTGGTGACAAATCCTTTTACAGTGATCCAGGGCCCCCGTTCTTGATCTCCTCCACTGTGTCGATTAGTCCTTTGGAACCGAGTTCTTGAATCCTCTATTGATATTCGCGTCATTCATATTTGCAATTTTAGATTGCTTGTTTTACCTTCTTGCTTGTGCTCTTCGATTTGCTTGCAGGAAAAGCCTTCTTGGCGAGGTCAATCAAGTTGTGCTTGGTTGATAACCAACGGAGCGGTGGTGTAACGGTTGCAGGGTTCGAATCGTGTCTGATTTGAAGCCGGATCGCCAACGTCGAGATCTCCACAAATCGAACTTACCGGCTACCTCTCGGAAGATCGAGCCTGTACTCATCACAGGTACCGGCTCTACATTATCAATGCTTGGCTTATGATGCTGGGTGACAAAATCGGCCATTACTTGTCCTTTGACTACTTTAGCCGATTCATACCTCAAGTCAAATTCTGATAACGTGAGAATCCACTTTCCCACTCTCCCATTTAGTATTGGAATTGATAACATGTGCTTGATCACACCAGCCTTGGAAACAACCATACACTTGGCCGATAATAAGTAGTGTCACAACTTAGTGCAAGAGAAATATAAGCACGAGCATAACTTTTCGGTGGGAGAATATCTTGTTCTGGATCCAGAAGTCTTCTACTTAGATAGAAAACAACTCACTCTTTTCCTCCAAACTCTTGCATCAAGGCTGATCCAATCGTTTTGTCATCGGCCGATATGTACAACTTAAAAGGCTTACCCTGCTGAGGAGGGACCAGCATAGGTGGACACTTCATATATTCTTTTATCTCTTCAAATGCCTTTTGTTGTATGTCATCCCACTTAAATTCTTAATCATTTTTCAACTTCAACAAGGGAGAAAATGATAGAACTCTTTCCGACAAATTCAAAATGAATCTTCTGATAAAATTAATCTTACTAAGTAAAGATTGTAACTCTATTTTAGTAGTCGGGGTACTGTTTCCTCAATTGCTTTCATGCTTTTCTGACTGACTTTGATCCCTCTCTCGTGGACCATAAAACCCAAGAATTGTCCGACTGATACTCCAAAGGCACACTTATTAGGATTCATCTTTAGACCATGTTTTCTTGTGCACTCCAGAGTCTCCCGCAAATCAGCTAGATGGTCCTTGTGCCCCTTGGATTTTATCATCACATCATCAATGTAGATTTCAACAATCCTATGAATCAACTTATGAAAAATATAATTCATTGCCCTTTGATATGTTGCACCAACATTCTTTAGACCAAAGGTCATCACAACCCACTCAAATAATCCGATTGCGCTAGGGCACCTGAAAGCTGTCTTCGCTATGTCTTCCTCAACTATGAAAATTTGATTATATCCTGCATTATCATCTATGAAGCTAATAACTTTGTGCCCGGCTGCTGCATCCACCAACATATCAGCTATTGGCATCGGATAACCATCCATGGGTGTAGCCTTGTTTAGATTTCTGAAATTGATGCAAA
Organism: Miscanthus floridulus; assembly: GCF_019320115.1. NCBI lineage: Eukaryota > Viridiplantae > Streptophyta > Magnoliopsida > Poales > Poaceae > Miscanthus > Miscanthus floridulus. Next base: position 17,428,608 of record NC_089591.1, on the reverse strand, counting down.
CTCTTAACTTTCCATTCTTCTTGTACACAGGAACAACATTTGATATCCACTCTGCATATCGGCACGGTCGGATAAACTTTGCTTTTAGTAATCTTTCAGCCTCCTTTTTGATATCATCAAGCATGTTTGTGTTGAATCTCCTCGGAGCTTGTTTAAATGACCGATATCTAGGTTTGATTGGCAACCGATGTTCAATAATTGATCGGTCTATACTAGGTATCTCATAGTATTCCCAAGCAAAATAGTATTCCTTCAATAAATCAACTAATTCTCACTTATACTTAGGATCCAACTTGGCACTTACATACATTGACTTAGGTATATCCCCAGAACCAATATCTACCTCTTCTAATTCATCAACCGACATGAAGCCATGTCCTACCTTGCCATCTATACCATCTATTGGATTATCCATTAAAACAAATTTTCAAAGCCAACTGCTTGGATCAGCTGTTGGCTTTCATTATTGATTCTAATGAAGCCTCCCTCCCATAACTTACCGAAAAAGCATTCGAAGTCTTCTAGCTCCCAAAACACTAGATTGGCTGTTGCGGTACTCACGGACTCATTAGCGTGAACCAGTTCAGCATCATCTCCATGCCATTGAATCAAACACTGATGCATGGTTGATGGCACACAATAGTTTGCATGAATCCAATCATGACCAAGGAGTAAATTGTATGACCCTTTTCCATCGATGACGAAGAACGCCGTGAGCAGAGTCTTGCTCCCGATTGTTAGTTCGACGTTCATTGCTCCCCGAGTCTTAGACGCATTACCCCCAAAGTCCTTAAGCATCATGTTAGTCTCAATCAGATCTCCTAGTCCCTTGCCAAGTTTACAAAAAGTGGTGTAAGGCATAAGATCAACAGAAGCACCTCCATCCACCAACATCTTATTCATCGGCTTCCTATCAACAAAACCTTTTACATATAAAGCCTTTAAGTGTCGATGCTTGACTGGTTTATTGAATATAGCCTGCTATATAACTGTCAACTTGGCAACTATCTCCTCATACTCTGATTCATCAAAATCTGAGTAAACTTCTTGATCTGCTGGAGCTCTGAACTCTGATGGCAATAGAAAAGCCATTTGAATATTAGCCGATGGTTGCCTTTTATTGGCTGTTTGCTTAGCACGCCACACTTGAGGTCTACCAGATGTTTGAGCTTGTTCCAGTTCTCTATTCCTTAGGCATTGCACTCTTCTTTTCTGGCTTCTTGTTAGACCTCTTGGACACCATTGGCCTTCCTACCAAACATATTCTCCCTCATTACTTTCTTCTTCATAATCAACCTAGTTTTGATCAACAACTTGTTTTCCAAGCCAATCATGAATACTTCTATTTTTAAGCGCCAATCCATGTTATTATGATGATACACATCTTGAGCATGGATAGACCAGTGGTTGGCTTGAGATTGCCTAAACTCCCAATATTGTTCGCTATACTCTGGATAGTTATTTCTAGTAGGCAACTTCAAACCTCCGTTCCAACAATGTCTGAAGAAAGGACAATTCCAATGCGATTCAGCTTGTTTCCTTTCATACCTTTCTTTTTCCAATTAATGCTGGTATTCTTACTCCTCTAACCAACGCTGATAATCCTTTTCCCTCTGTCGCTACCATTTATTCAACAAAATTCAAGATGTGACACGCGGCTTCGTCACCCCATCTTTTGACTTTTCTCCTTGCTTATATCGGCTCTTTTGGTTATCATGATGTCTTCTGATTTCCCTATATTCATCATCCGATATTTGCATCTCGAGATTGACTATTCTAGTTTCTCTTAATCTGGCTGATGTTAGGACCTTAGTCTTCCCTTTGAGCAGCCTAGCATCGACCATGTTTTGATCTCCTAGGAAAGGATTATCATCAACTTTCATCTTCCGAGGCATATCAAATTCGAGCCTTCCTTGCTGAATAGCCCTCTATATATGCTGCCAGAAAACTCTGCATTCATTAGTAGAATGAGATGTAGCATTGTGAAACTTGTAGAACCTCTTATTTTTCAACTGATCAGGGGGCAACATAACATGATTATGGGGCAACTTGATATATCCCTTCTCGAGCAAGAAATCGAAGAGTTTGCCTGATTTTGTGATGTCAAAGTCATAGCTCTCCTCGACTCCTCTTCCCCAAGGGTTTGTCACCATTACCATCTTCTTACCCTAATTCCATTCAGCCTTGGCAACCTCTTCTTCTTCATCATCTTTATAGCTATCATCGACTGAATATGGATTATAGGCTTTGGCCATTGTGGTACTTTTCTAGAATCGGGTATCTCTACGCATACTCTGGAATTGGCTATTGAGGGCTACCACTCATTGAGCCAATTGACCCAAGTTATCAAACTATTGTCCCAGTAGCTTCTCTCTCCATGTTGGCAACATGCCTCGAACGGCTAAAGCAGCTAGCTGATCATCAGCCAAGTTTAACAAGAAGCACAAATTTCTAGTCTCTTGAAACCTCTGAAGAAACTCGGTGCCTGATTCATTAGTTTTCTACCTTATAGTTGTCAAATCGGTAATCTTCTTTTCTCCTGTCCTAGTGTAAAAATATATATGAAACTTCTTCTCTAGGTTAGCCCAATTGGTAATGGAATTAACTGGCAGTGATTAAAACCAGGTGAAGGCTGGCCCTGATAGTGACAGGGAGAAGAAACAAACTCGATGAGCCTCTTCAATGGATGCTTCACCCAATTATGTAAGATACCGACTGACATGCTCTATTGTTCTTGTGCGGTCTTAGCCAATGAATTTAGCAAACTCTGGGAGCTTGTAATTTGTAGGAAGAGTGACCAAATCGTACCATTCGGGATATGGGCATTTGTACGAGAAGGTCTACCCTTTCGGCTTTAGACCAAATTGACTCTTCATCATCTTGGTCACTCTCAGCAATAAATCATCAACATTTGAATTTGGATTTCTCTGCACCTGCTGACCCATCTATTGATTGAAATCCTATGTTCCTTGACACCCTGGATTTAGAATCATGTGAAGGGTGTTGTAATCTATGCCATAATGATATCCCTTTGGAATCTCTATCTACTGGGTCCTTTGCTAGTTTGCTGCTTGAATTCTCTGGTTATAGATGTCAGGATCTATATCTCTATGGATACTTTGAATTGATGGTGCTATTTTTTGAGCCGATGACGGTATGTGGCCTGATGTGCCAAAATTAATTATCTAGTTTCGACCTTGCCCTCCCGGCTGTTGCACATGCTGCACTTATGATCTAGAATTATACTATGTCTGATTCGTAGTAGCACCTTGAACTTGCTCAGATGAACTTTGAACTACCTGGACATCATCATTACTAGCTGGTGCTGCTTCTTGATGGTTGATACCAGTTTGATTGGTCCCTTGAGTCGATGGATGTGGAAAGTTGTAATAAGCCGGCCTAATCTGATCAACTTGAAACCCATGAAACACCTCTTTCATGGTGTTGTTGAATGTGTTCAAGAAAACTTTATTATGGTTTGATATGGCATCATGAACATATTTGTTTATAGCTTCCACAAAGAAATGCCTATCTTCAGCTTCATCTGCATCTATCTGCCCATGCAATAGAACTCTTGGTAGTGGATATTTCTAAATAATTGTATTGTCACATGTCTTGGTGTAGGACAACAAACACTTGTTCTGAAATTCTTCTATACCTTTGCTGATGACATCTTTATCTCCATCAGGTAGGTCTTCATAAGGTAACATAAGGATGTCGTTGTTGTTGTAAGCCGCCATGACGATTGTGGTGTCCCACCGGGTGTGCCAGAACGTGTGTCGGCACAAAAACATGTCAATCATGCTAGGCACACGAGCAAGCCAGAGGGGACTGCTCGATGGAGCTGGAGATCCGCCTAGCTTCAACATAGGGATGGTCAATCCTGCATACTCCTCCTGAGATGTGCGAGTCAATTTGACCCTACAATTGATAAGGAGAGAAAGTTTATCAGTAATTTAAGGTGGAACATGCCAGTATATGCCCAGATAGTTCCAAGTGTGCCGCTTTGGGAGCAGCCATACGGTAAGAGCGACTGAATAGCCGATCCACACAGAAATCGGCTGTTATGGACTATAAAGCTTATGAGTAGTGATTAATTTCATACTGACAGGTATAGTACATGCATATGTAAATAAGATCATCAGCTAGATAGATATTGCTAGTGTAAACTTTTAAGCTAATGAATCTAATCAGGAAAAGATATAGCACACAAACGAATGGACTATTTGATATGAACGGATCTACAAACGCTCTGAATCTAACCTGTTACCACCAACAATGAGGTTTGACTGGATCGATGGCAGCTATGATGATAGTAACAAACTAAAGAATCCACAAACACATCCGTACTTCGATAGGCTTTCTAAAAGATATGTTATACGTGAAGGCTCAGATGAATCGGCTAAAATAGCCGATTCAGGTGAAAAGGACTATGGCGTGTGAACAATTGACTATTTCACATGAACAAACCTATGGACTCCTCAGACTCAACCCGCTATCCCTAATAGTGGGGTTCAACTGGATCAATGCTGCCATGAAAAAGACAATGAATCAAACCCTTAAAGCACATAGATCTACTCATGCTTAATGGAATCATGTAAACATGCCATAGGCATTAACGCACAGGCGATTGGCTATTTAGCCGACGTAGGCATAGCAAATAGCTAAGGTCACGCCTAACTTGGAACAGATCTACTAACTTGCATCTTGCAATCTACAGTGCCATCAGTGGGGATCGATCAGATCATTACAGCCATAATGGTGAACCATAAATTAGATTCAACTAGCCAGCAGACCTCTTCAAGATTATGCATGCTTTAACCGCATACTATGCACGATCAAGATCGAAGTAAAACAACCAATGAAACATAAATCATCGTTCAAGGTAGATAATATCATGTTGTAACAAATGAATAATGGATCTAAAGGATATGATGCCAATCTAATTCAATCTCGACTGGGCGAATTGATTTTGTTGTAAACTAATAACAATGAAAACATCAGCAAGATCGGTAACTTAATGAATCTACCCAATGGACGCCACCCTTAGATAGAGCCGATAACTTGACCTTAATCTATTTCGAACAGTGGAGGTTGACCGGATCGATGTAGCCATACTTGACCTAGACAAGAGTCGATAACTAGCTTATACTAGAGTCACAGTGGAGGTCGACCGGATCGATGCAACCGTACAAATAGAAGTATAAGCCGTGATGGTACTTACAGACAAGTTGGAGGTTGGCCGGACCGATGCATCCCTGCTCACTGAAGAACTCGCCGAGATCTACAATACTCCTACTCCTAAAGGGTGGCTAGAGCCAAAAAAGTATGTAACTTGTATTTGATTGATTATGTGTCCTTTACAATAGCCGGGGTACAATATTTATACCCAGAACCTATGCATGAATCCTACTTAAGCATGACCTATTACAATCTTTGGCATAAGAGAAAACATTCCTAATTTGAGATAACTTGGACCCTAATCTTTCCCTTTTTGTGGAGTCCAACATGTTTTTCCTGACACCAACCGTAGCTTTTATCGTTATCTGCTGGCATTACCTGAAGAGAGCCAATTCTAGTACTGTATTTGAATCAGCTGATACCGACCTTTATCCAATCGATTCCTTGATGACATGATCTTGGGAGCTTTCGAGTTCCTTTAATTCTTCTTCCCAAATTTTGGTGTAAACAGAAGAGTAAATGGAAATTGAGATGAACTTTGAGAAAAATGTTGTCTTGCTTTTGTTCCCCTTTCACAAATTGCCGCTCTATGAATAGAAGTTCTCACCTTGCAACAGAAGGGGAAGGAGACATTAGGAGTAGCTTGGGCTAGGTTCATAAGCCTTATTAACTTTGGTCCAAACCTCTCTTAGCCTGACCATGTCCTTTTACATCACTTCCATCTTGGTCTTAGCAAGGAAGCTTCTCTCGACCTTGACATATCTTCAGGAGGTTTGTTCTCGCACAAAACCATTAGTGAAGGGAAAGCCATTCTAGAGAAAATCCTTGAAAACACCCCCCTGCACTAGCATTTTTTATGAGTTTCCTGAAGAAGTTGAACCAAACCCCAACCAACAAGAGGAGGCACACGCAACCGAATCTAAAATTCCTTTGAATCCTTCTAATAATTTGGTTGCCAAAGAACCTCCCATTGAGAGAACACATCACATTTTAGAAGATGATGAACCTCATCCTTCCATGTTCCCCTTTGTAAACGAGGAAGATATTTTTGATGATTTTGGAAATGCCTTGAATTTACCAATTCAAGTGAAGCCTCTAGTGCACCTTTCACCATTTGAGGATGACGACGGTCCACACAATGATTCCTTTTTAATGGAGCACATCAAAAGAATCTCAACCATCATGAGTGTTGACATTTCTTAGCATCACTCTTTACTAAGTTGTCATCCCTAGCATGATGCCAGAAATGCATTTTTGGTAATTATAAATGACACTTGAAAACTTAGAGGAGAATTATATATATATATATATATGTATATATATATGTATATATATATGTATATATATATATATGTATATATATATGTATATATATATGTATATATATATGTATATGTGTGTATATATATATTAAAGTATCCACAAGTGCACAGATAATATACCATTGTAGCATTTCACCCCGGAGTATACCAGGTATCATTATTTATATTTTATCCATAGGGAGGAGCTATGGAGTTGTGTTGGCATAGAGATGTTGACAAATATATATACTTATGATAAAATCACTCTCATGCTATGGCAGGGGTAAGTCAAGTGATAAATAAATGATAAGTGTAAGATAATAATGGTATTCTAGAGATAGAAATAGAGACTCAAAAAATATAGTACGGCTACATAGGAGATTCATTAAGAGCAAAAGATTCCTAAGTCATTCCTTATTTACTAAGTCTTTTGTACACCCAAGTGTATACACTCTCATCTATAGTATAACTAACTTTGGATCTATGCATAAGGAACATTGCTAAGGAAGATCAAGAATAGAGCTTGTCTCCCTTCCTAACCATGTTCTACTTGCTCTACTAGCAGGGAGTGGACTACAAAGGACTCAATGGGAGTGTCACATCCATGATCTACCACATGACCTAGAGTGCAGAATGCATCCGTAGGCAAACAATATCTAAGCACCATGCTTACATAATGTCGACCACTTAACTCACTCGAGTACTGAGCTAAGAGCTTTGTGAACATATGCATAAATTCATCATCAATCATAACTATATCAAGCATATAACTAGAGCAAACTAGGAACATAATAAATAGCAACATAATATTGAAATAGTAGAAAGTCATAAATTTAAAGATACAATGGCTATACCAGTCTCCAAATGGTAGATCTAGAATCCTGAGCAATAGCCCACACTCTACTCGAACCTTGCTAGCTAACCTATACTAGAAACTTGAAGAATTGGAGCTATATTCTCTTCTCTCTGGAAACCCTAATTTCTAATCTGATCTTGACTTATGACAGCATGCTCTGGAGGGGGGGTAGGGGCTGGTTATATAGGCCAGAGCATCCAACGTGAGCCCTTGGATAAACTGACTTAAAGAACGGTGTAGATGCAACCTAAGAGGTGATGAAACACTGACATTCGAAGGAGGGACTAACATGTGGGCCCAAGGGCCCAGGCGGCCTATAGGTGGGTCTGAGTGGCCCCACCTATCATCCTCTCGCCCTCTGCTTTAGGACGTGGCTTCTAGAGTCCTCTAGAACCTTCTAGAGTAGTTTTCATCATAGATAAGCGTGATTTAATTTGATGTTTTGATCCCCCATGATGGTTTTCTAAAATAACCCTGCTAAAAACACAGATTCACCAAAATTCATGGAAATTGTCAGTTTAAGCCCCTAAGTCTATGTTGGTGATCATTTTCATGCATTATTTCAAGTTATATTGATGTTTATAATGAATGATAACTACCATGAACATTGAGCCATGAGTGGTTGGTAGAAACAGAGTTATCCACTAAGGTAGCCCGAATCATTGCCCCCTCAAATATCCTAACTTGCATCCTAAAGAAAACAACCATAGAGGCTCACTATAGTCCTACCGTTGGGATGAATATCATTTCAAAGGCTTTGGCTGAAAAACTTTGCCCCAATGAGTCCTTGATCCCATCTCATAGGCTTTTGAGAATTGCTTTAGGAGTTACTCTTGAAAGTTATGGGGCCATGAGACCTATGCCCTTACGCATAAGAAGCTCCAAGTACCATCTAGATTTTCATATCTTTGACATCATGGACATGTCCCTCTTGATTGGTGTACCTTTAGGGACACTTTTTTGAGAGAGATCGAAACAAGATCTCTTGAATTTAAAGCTAGGAAAGTCTCCTATAGTTGTTTTGCTTGGACACTCAAACAACGTGATAGTAGAACCAAAGCCCAAGCAAGACCCTATTGAGGATGTCTTAATGACATCTCTAAAAGACATGGCCCAACTAGCTCTCGATGATGAACACTTCATTCAGGAAGAGGAAGAGCTGGTAGAGCCTGTCGAGCTAGACCAAATGGAGGTGCCATCACAACCTTCAATTGAGTTAAAACCCCTTCCTTCTAGCTTAAGATATGTCTTTCTCAACAACAACCAAGAAACTCCTATCATCATAAGTGACAAACTTTCCCAAGAAGAAACCCATAAACTTGTTGTTGTTCTAGAAAGACATAAATCAGCCATAGGCTACTCACTCCAAGACCTCAAGGGGATTAGTCCAGCTCTCTGCACCCATCATATCCCTATCGATCCTAATTCTTCACCATCGAGGGAACCACAATAGAGACTTAATAATGCCATGTGACAACTTGTTAAGAAAGAGGTCCTTAAGCATTTGCGTGCTAGGATTATCTATCTCATGTGTCATAGTGAGTGGGTTAGCCCTGTCCAAGTTGTGCCAAAGAAAGGAGGAATGACAATTGTAAGGAATTAAAAGAATGAACTCATTCCTCAATGAACTGTCACTGGGTGGCGGATGTGTATTGACTACCAAAAACATAACAAGGCCACTATGAAGGATCACTTCCTATTGCCATTCATCGATGAAATGTTAGAACGCCTAGCAAACGATTCCTTCTTTTGTTTCCTTGATGGGTATTCCAAATATCACCAAATCCTAATCCACCCTGATGACCAATGTAAGACCACTTTCACATGCCCGTATGTAACTTACACATACCGACGAATGTCGTTCGGGTTGTGCAATGCTCTAGCTTCCTTCCAATGGTGCATGATGTTAATTTTCTCTGATATGATTGAGAAAATCATAGAGGTGTTCATGGATGACTTTACTATCTATGGAAAAACCTTCATTGATTATTTGGAGAATTTAGACAAAGTCTTACAACGGTGTGAAGAAAAGCACTTAGTCCTGAAGTGGGAGAAATGTCACTTTATGGTCCAGAAAGGAATAGTGCTAGGACACAAGGTGTCCGAACATGGGATAGAAGTGCATAGAGCAAAAATTGAAGTCATTGAACAACTTTCACCTCCCACGAATGTGAAAGGCATTCGTAGCTTTCTTGGCCATGCAGGGTTCTATAGACGTTTCATCAAAAACTTTTCTCAAATAGCTAGACCCCTGACTAGCCTCCTAGCTAAAGATGCACCTTTCATTTTTTAAAATGAATGCCATGAAGCTTTTCAAATCCTCAAGAAGGCACTCATTTCAGCTCCAATCATCCCACCACCTGATTGGAAGCTACCTTTTGAAATCATGTGTGATGCTAGCGACTTTGCTATAGGAGACATTCTAGGCCAAACAAAGGATAAAAAGCACTATGCTATATCCTATGCTAGCAAAACCTTGTCTAAACCACAGCTCAATTATGCTACCACTGAAAAAGAGTTGTTGGTTGTTGTATTTGCAATAGACAAGTTTAGATCTTAGTGGGAGCAAAGGTAATTATTTATACACACCATGTTGCTCTTAAATACCTCCTCACTAAGAAAGATGCTAAGCCTCGATTGATTTGATAGATTCTCTTGCTCCAAGAGTTTGACATAGAAATACCAGATAAGAAAGGAGTAGAGAACTCGATAGCTGATCACTTGTCTAGGATTCAATATAAGGAAACACATGAGTCACCTATTAATGACTATTTAAGGGATGACACATTCCTTAAGGTAACAAACTCTGACCCATGGTATGCAAATATTGTGAACTATATGGTTGCAGGTTATGTTCCACTAGGGGAAGACAAGAGGAAACTTAAGTATGAAAGCCATTTCTACATGTGGGATGATCCATATAATTTTTGGGTCTATCAATAAGATGTGTCCCCATGGTTGAAGCCAAGAAAATTGTAACACCTCGGATGTTAGGCATGAGTTAAGAGTGGATTTGGACTTAAGTAAACTATGTCAAGCAATGATCATGATCTCGATTCATAATTTTGAAGTGATGATGAAGGTATTGAGGTCCAATGTATGAAGGTATTGAGTCCCAACTCGAACTTGGACAACACACCTTTGCTTACATTTGGACCCTGGTTAAGGTTAGGCATGAGTAATGTTAAACATTCTTGTTTCATCTACATTACATCAACATGCATCCATCTTGACCAGTGGAAAAGTTTCATGAAGTTTGGAATCAAGAAGTCACATGAAATGATAAGTTATAATCTTTCTTGAATTACTGCATTAGGTGAATGGGAATATGAGATGTTGACCAAACCTTGCTACCTTGTCCAAATGACTCTAATTGAGCTCTACAACAAAAGTCATGAAGGGTTTGTGTTGAGCAAATGTCAAGAAAATGCCTCAATTGGTTGAAAACCCTAATTCTAGGGTTTAACGAGGTGCTGCTTTGACCAAGATGAAGAAATGGTTTTTGTACTAGATATGAAGTTTGACCTTTAATAAAAGTTGAAGTTTGAGTAGAGTAGAACAAACATTATTTTTGGACCAAGACCTGATTCAACTCCTATGTGGCTCAAACAGAGGACTCAAGATGGAATCAACTGCTATTTCTAGGCCCTAAATAATTCTAAGTTCGGAATTCATCGTCATTGACATTGGCGTTCCACGTTCTCTAAAATTTGTTAAACACCTCAAGTTGAGCCAAAAGTAAAAGTTGTAATATATGTTTTGGAGAAGGACATACATGAAGTTGGAACCAAATTGAGCATGTTTTGACCAAGTAATTTGAGCTCAAGCAGAGAAAAGGCTTAATCCTTGATTAGTCGCTGACAATGTCAAATTCAGGCTTAATTACCCACTAATATGTTTCTCTAATGGCTAAGCACCCTAAATATGAGTTGGAGAGCATCAGGAAAGGAACAAATTTTCTTTTAGGCCCAAGGCCCAGATCAGATGTTATGCAGCCCAAAATTTGTGCCCAAAGCCGGTTACTTAGTCGCCCACCACCTGTTCGCTGCAATGGGCGCGTGGCCTTCATGGCCGACTGCGCGTATGTAACACCTCGGGTGTTAGCCTTGCATAACTTGACTTGCATAACATGAGCATGAGCATCAAGCATTCATAAATCATCAATTACAACTGAAACATTTGATCGAAACATATGAAACATTACTTGTTATCGCGTGTTTCTTAGAACATATGCATGTGATCATGTGCAAATGGATGCAAGTGGGTAATGTTGGTCACTAAAACACCTTAGCTACACTTAGGTTAACAAAAGGAACCTTGTTCATGAAGGCCACATTTCATGATCCAGCACTTAAGTGATATTTCATGTGTTGACCTGAATAGCTATATGTGTGACTACTACATGAAATGCTTAAATGACCTTGCAAATTGTTTTAACATGCTTAGGGTATCATTAGGAACAACTTTGGTATTTAGTACTAGGGCTAGCTTGGTCATTTAGCCATGGTTTGAATGGGTATCATGATTTCAAAGTGACATGTTTGACTAAAGTTGAACTAGGTGTTAGGGACCTTGCATGGAGGAGCTCACTAAAGCAAAGTTGTAGTGTTTGACATAAGGAACAACTTTTATTTTTATGTCATGGACTGATTTAGCTTCTAACATGTTTGAATTGGACTCACAAGAATCAGCTTTTCACTGTTTTCAGCACTTCAAAAATTTTCTAAGTGTTTGCTCGACTGACAGCCTGACAGCCCTATCTTAGTGATGATATTGCTGCGTCTTTGTTGCGAATTAGCACGAGATGATTGAACAACATTTGTAGCTGGTACTTAGGACTACGAAAGTCATTTAGATCATTTACGAGTTGGAGCCACGGATTAGCAGTTAAATCAACGAGAAAACGCGCTGTCAGGCACTGCTCGGGCGACTGACGAACTGAATCGTCCGTTCTTCAGTGGCCGACCGGAGCAGAGTCCGCGCGCCGCGTGGACGTCACGGCTGGCCACGCATCGCCGGCGCTCTGTCCAGTGCGGCCAAGGCTAGCAGGCACGCGCCTTCAAGTCCCCAGCACCCGCCCGCACTCAGCCACGCTCCATTTTCACTTCGCCTCGGTCTCCTTCGCCGTCCGCAGCACCCGCAAGCACAGCCGTCGAGCTCCCGCAGCGCCACCGTCGTCGTTGACGGCACAAGCCGTGCCTAGTCGCTTCTCCAGCACCGCAACTGCATCGCCGTCTTCCCCACAACTCCCTGCGCCAGCCAGTGCCCGCCGTTCTAGCTCGGTGAGCTCTAGCCCCGCACACCGCCTCGCCGGAGCTCCTCCGCCACCCCCGTCGCCGTGGCCAGGCCCAACCCGACCACCTCCGGCCACGAGAGCGCGCGCACTAGCTTCCTTGTAGCCCACTGGTGCTCGTCCGAGCTTTAGGTCGAACCATCGTAGCCTCCACCAGCGTACCACCGTGGTCCATCCCCGCCGTTCCGCCATGGCCGCCGCCGTCATCGCGGGTGGCGACGATAGGGCCGGCCAAGTATACCAATCAACGCGCTAGGTCATGTAGGTCGTATGGTGATGATGTCACCGCCGGTGAACTCACCGCCGTCGAGTTCTCGCCGCGTCAGCCGAGCAGCGCCGCCAGCTCTGTTTTGGTCTCGCTGACCGGTGGGTCCATCTGACGAGTGGGTCCCTGCTGTCAGCGACTCTAGGTTTTAGGGATAGTTCAAAAATTCCAGATTCAAGTATGTTTTGTTATTTTTGTATCTTTAGTTTGATAGCTCCTAAAATTGTGAAATAAATATGGTTGTGTTCCTTAGGAAGTGTAGTATTTAGGAAAAATATGTTCTTGGCTTCAACAGTAGAAATTTCTGGAGATTTAAATAGGGATTTCAAATGTGCTTTTGAATGCATTCAAATTTGTTTATTTTATATCTAAAGTTCCTGTGCTCCAAAAATTATGAAATTTTTGTGGTAGGCTATTCTTATCATACATGAGCTTGGGTAAAAATTTGAGGACCAGTGCATGTGTAGATCTATAGTTATAGATTTTTCTTTTATAAATAGTTAATCCTTGCATGAATTTTTATAAATTAATTATGAGTCCAAAATTCATGAAATTTGTTGGAGGTGATACTAGTACCATATGGATGTTAGGAAAAATAAGAAATCTGTTGCTTGACACTTTTCAATAGGATTTTCCATTTATGCTATTTCAAGCCCTGCTTCTTTATCATTTTTGTATAGAATGTTCTGCTTAGTAAAATGATATGAAATTTTTATAGTAGTCCGTTGATAGCATTAGTAAGACTCTGTAAAATTTTGAGAATTTATTAAGCACATTTGATATATATTTGTTATTTAACCTAGATATCTAAATAAAATAATAAAGGCAATTTAATAAATAGTTTGGGCTTCACCATTATATCATCTTAACTGTATTTGGTATGCTGAAACTGTTGGTAGGTTCTAGGTTGTCAAATTTTGAATAATTACCTGAAGTAGAAGTGTTATTACTTTATATTGCATGTTAAGTAGTTTCTGGACTGATTCTAGAGTGTGAGGAGTTACATGTTGAAACTAGTGTAGACTGTAAAAATGGTTAATAACAAAGTTGTAGAGAATTTGATAAGCTTTCCAGAAAGTCCAGGATCACTGTTTTTGGATTTGTAGAACTCCAGTTATGAGTGAAACAAGTAGCTACTGTTTGTGGTGTAGTCGATGCAGTGTAGAAATAGTTAAGTAGTAATCGAGAAGAGATATGCACCTACTCAAACAACGCGATGCACTTGTTAACATTATGCATTCGTAATACTCATATCATACTCATGCATCTAGGATCGGAGGAAGAGATCACGTTGCTGGAATTCGAAGAAGTAGAGGAAGGGAACCCGCAGGAGAATCCGCAAGCCCCCGCTCCCGAAGGCGTGGAGCAGAACCCTGAAGAGCTTCCGGAGTGCCCTGACCACCACCCTACTTCCTTTCTGCGAGGCAAGCCCCGGAGCATTATAAGTCTCCCAGTAATTTACAAATGTTTACTTATGTATTTATGATTGATGCATTAGGTATAAGAATTGAATGAAACCACTTGATGCATGTACATTCCTTGTCTAGATATTAACCCTTTAACCGGTATAGGTCCAGGATCGAATATATGCTTAGCCATGCTTAGACCGGTAGAAGTCGGGTGATGTCCTGTCACCTGCGAGAGATAGGTGGATACTGGAGCACGGTTGGCTATATCTGCTATCGTGGAACAGAACCATGTGGTAAAAATAAATTGAGACCGGACGGGAAGTCGATAGAGAAGCAACAAGACATGGAGGTCTTGGGTGTGGATTTATCCCCGTCTGTGTCGATTAAGGACCGTACCGTTGTTGGCGCTTCTGACAAGATTGAACGCATGCCTCTCACTTAGCTGGCCGGATAACTCGTTCCGACCGTGAAGCCGAGTAATTCAACTCAGGCCGGGAACCGTTCTATTGTGCGCTCCTTCCGAGGAACGATCAGACTAAGCCCAAGGGCAGGCTTGGCCTGAGCATCCTAGCATCTGGTGTTCCAGATTGTGCGGCGCGGTACGGACCCGCGAAATGTGTACCTGAGTTGTACCAAAGGTGACCTAAGACTATCGTGGCTGATAGATCTGGGTTTGTGTTAGGAATAAATTCCCAGCTGGTTGAAATCGATTCGAATCGCTATCTCTCCCAGATAGTGAGAAACTTGGCTAGTCCCAACATCGTAGCAACTATATTATGAAACATGATGGTTCAAATGAATATGGAATTACAATACCTGGTATGGTTACTATTGTATGATTCTAAATAATATACCACATGTTTGGCATAGGATAGTTGCTAATCTAGAAATGGATAGTTATAATTAACTTGATAAAAGAATCACAATTGTACAACAGGTAATTGCCTTTTTCGCAAAATGTTGTCAAGTTACGCCCACTTATACAGCCTTGCATAATCCTTGGAGTCATATTATTTCTGGTTCATGACGGGTAAGTCTAGCTGAGTACCTTCTCGTACTCAGGGTTTATTTTCCCATTGTTGCAGATGGCACTGTGTATCATGGTTATTGCAAGAGTTGCTTCTATCCCGCTGTGGATGAGGAGTAAGCCTTGGGCAGGCTTCCTTAGTAATTCCTATCTTTGCTTTTGTGGACCGTGATCTGGCTTGGCACTGTATCAAACTATGTTGGAAACTTTATCTTCGAACTTATTTGCTTCCGCTTTGTTTACCAAACTCAGTTTGTAATAACTTTTTATTCGTACTCTGATGATGAAAAGTATCTGCAAACCGTATGTAATATGTGGCATGTATGTTGAATCCTGTACGATCTTGGTTGTTGTAAATCGTTTATCGAGACCCGTCGTGGTACTCGACGGACTACCGGGTTTATATGGATTCAAGTATGACAGTGCGACCGCTTGTGGATTGCCATTATACTTGTATTCTTATAAATTGGTCGGTTCTGCGACAGCTGGTATCAGAGCAGGATTCAACATTAATTGTCACAAGTGTATTTAAAACAAAAGTTTTTGTGTTCTAAAACCCTTTTCTAGCAACTAATAGTAATTAATAGGTATTTGAAATCTAAAGTGTGCCAATGATCACTTTCCTTATGTCCAGATTAAGGACTATTAGGTGGCTATTTAAGTACTAACATGGGGGTTTTTACTTCGTCGTCCATACGGCGTGCTATAGTATGGATGCCATTCACTTGAGTGGTAATGTATGGATCAAATGCCTCTACGCCAAGGTAAGATGAGTGTATGACCACAAGATGTGAGCGTGCGGTCGGGAAGAGTTAGCTTTGGTACGGCTATGTATGCATGCTTGCATGTGTACATGGTACGTATTTAATTGTGGGTTTAAATTATTGTTGGGTAGATTGATATGGAAGTATATGTATGGGGATACATATATGAAAGTATTTACAATTACATTCGGCATATTTCATTATGGGTTTAGGGCTGAAATGAGATTTTATGCAGGTACACTAACAACGAAACGTGTAGTTCGACTAGTTACGATCTATATGAGAGAACGTATGTATGCCACCGTGTCTACCATTAGAAACAAATTTTTCCTAAGTTTGTAAGGACGTACGGAACGAGCATGCATCATGTTAAATTACCATTCACAAAACTACATGGTTCCTCCCCTTATAAAATTCTTACTCGGTTATGTAACTCTTATCCATTATGGCATTGTCTCACAAAAGGGTACATGTTGATGGTGCAGATGGCACGCACCAAGCAGACTACTCGCAAGTCCATCGGAGGTAGAGCTCCTAGCCGTCAGCTTGCTCCACATACCCATCAACGTCACACGTTCCTTGGAGAGTTTGGGATGCCTACACTCTTGTGGAGAGTGCTCAGCTATGTAGGTTATCCTGATGGAATGGAACCCCGCTACTTTTGGGCAAATGAGCAGTTGGGAGAAGGTCTCTTAGTTACAGTGGAGGCCATTGTCCGTCCCCGAGGTGATGATTCTGAGTGGACAGGTTGGTGTTATGAGTCGACTGGCAGGACTGCTGAAGAAGCAGCTGGCAGGGCAGCCTTTGGGATCCTGAGGGATATCATGGATCATTTTCCTCAGGAGCTGGCAGCCGCTATGGTTGGAGTCTTTCCAAGAGGTAATCCCTCCACTGACTCATGGCAGCAGGCAAGAGGAAGATCTTTGGAGATTAGTGCAGCAGAAGGGCAGAACAGCGATAACCCTGCCATGAGCGCCATGTTCGCCGTGATGAGAGTGTTAGAGGGAGTTGAAGGTAGCCTCAGACGTGTGTCTGGTGCTCTTGGTCATGCCCGCGAAGACCGACGTCAGCTTCAGAGGGAGCACGACGCCGAGATAGAGAGGCTCACTGAAGAAATGACTCGATTAACTCACCAGCGAAATGTAGCTTGGTCCAGGGAAGATGTCCTGAGGGCTCGACAGTTTGAGCTAGGACAGCAGCTGGCCAATGCGGAAGAATACAACGATAATCTGCATGAAGAGGTTTATCTACTGCACAATCAGCTCCACCCTTATGTCCCACCTGGAGCCACAGAAATGGATCTAGAAGGGTACGAAGAAGAAGAAGTGGCACCTGAAGAAGAAGTAGAACCTGAGGAAGGAGGTGATTCTGCGTCTGACCTCGATAGTGATCATGATGAGGATTAGGTCGCTTAGCACTTAGTAGGACTCGTGTATCACCTTCATTCATGTAATGGACCTGTAGTTCCAATTTGGCATTAGTAACCAGACTATCATGTAATGTTAATCGCACGTTTGGTTGAACGTCAATGCAATTCTAGTACTTGGTCAGTAATCACGCTTTAAAATTGCGTGCGTTATGAGCACGATAAGTGGTCAAATTGGCGATGTCATGTTGCGAGAATGAATTATTATGCCTCTGTTTTTATTGTGCTTTTGAGAATTTTCTCCAGTAATTTTAGTTTGGCATGAGTACCTAATTCATCTGCAATCTCTTGGCATCAACCAATAATCGCTTATTGTTGCAACTTTGCAGATGACACGCACCCGTGCTGGAGCTAGTAGCAGCCAGGATGGCAACCAGGATGACTTGCCACCCCCACCGCCACCATCTGCTCAGGAATTCTTTACCCAGTTCCTAGGGAGCCAAAGGACAATGGAGGAAGCCTTGCGCCTTATCGCGCAAAACACTGCTCGTGGCCACCCACAGCAACCAGGGGCTGAGCCAAATCAGCACAGTTCATTCAAGGAGTTTCTGGACACGAAGCCTCCGATCTTCAAGGTGGCTGAGGAACCACTGTAGGCCGATGAGTGGCTGAATACCATCGAGCAGAAATTTCGTCTGCTAAGGGTCACAGAGCACCTGAAAGCAGAATATGCTTCTCATCAATTGCAAGGACCAGCAGGAATCTGGTGGATGCACTTTCTGTCGTCTCTGCCTGCTAATGCGAGAGTGACCTGGGATCAGTTCAAGCTAGCTTTTAGGGGACACCATATTCCCCCGGGCCTGATGCGCATGAAAGCAGCCAAATTTATGAGGCTCACTCAGGGAACCAAGTCACTCACAGAATATATGCACGCATTCAACAACTTGTCAAGATATGCTCCAAGTTTTGTGGATACTGAAGAGAAAAAGATTGAGAGTTTCAAGCGAGGTTTGGGTACCAAATTAATGAAGACCATGGCAAATTCTAGATGTGCCATGTATAATGAGTTTATTAGTGATGCCTTGACCCAAGAAAACCACAACAACCTGCATGCAGTTGCTAAGGGTCGCAAGAGGGCATATGAGGCCAGTGCATCCGGATCTTTCTAGTCAAAAGCGCCTATCGCAGCTAGGCCACCATTCCGTCCACCTGCATCCAAGTTCAGGCCTCCACCACTGAAAGCTCAGAATAACAGGCCACAGAAACTGTTTCGTAAGGCGTTCACTATTGCCTTACCAAAAGGAAATGGCAATCAGGACAGCTCCACTGGATTCAAAAGTAATCAACCTTGTTTCAACTGCAACCAACTGGGTCATTGGTCCAAGGAGTGCCCCCACCCCAAGAGGAATAGTAACTCAAATCAGAACAATCAGAGGCAGGTGAATGCTAGGGCACGTCAGGGACAAGTGCATTATACCGCTGTGGAGGAAGTGCCCGCCGGAGAAGTTGTCACGGCTGGTATGTTTCTTGTCAACAAGCATCCCGCTGCTGTTTTATTTGATTCGGGAGCTTCTCATTCATTTATGAGTCAAGCATTTGCATCTAGACATGATCAAGAAATAATAGAAGTAAGTAAAGGGGGTTTTAACATAAGTTCAGCAGGGGGTACTATTACTACCAAAAAGATAGTCAAAAACGTACTCATCTTGATACAAGGGAGAGAGTACACAACATATTTGATAATATTGTCGGGGTTGTCGATAAGTGTAATCTTAGGCATGAATTGGATGAAGGATCATGGTGTTCTTATTGACACTAGCACCCGTACTATTATGTTGAGAGAACCCACGGGAGGGAATGCTTTTCTAGTTCCACTCTCCCACGATTTCAAACCCCAACATTTAGCCTATGCTATCCAAGCCACCACCATATGTGATATTCCAGTGGTTTGCGAGTTTCGGGATGTATTTCCAGAGGAATTACTAGGTCTACCACCGGATAGGGACGTGGAATTTAAGATTGAATTAGTGCCAGGTACCGCACCCATATCCAGAAGGCCCTATAGAATGCCACCCAATGAGTTAGCAGAACTCAAGGTTCAATTGCAAGATCTATTGGACAAAGGTCTTATCCAACCTAGCTCATCTCCGTGGGGATGCCCAGCATTGTTTGTGAAAAAGAAGGATAAGTCACTAAGAATGTGTGTAGATTATAGACCACTCAATGCTGTGACCATCAAGAACAAATACCCATTGCCCCGCATTGACATCTTGTTCGATCAACTAGCGAAAGCAAAGGTATTCTCCAAAATTGACTTGAGATCAGGGTACCATCAAATAAAGATCAGACCGGAGGATATACCTAAAACCGCTTTCTCTACTAGGTACGGCTTATACGAGTATTTGGTTATGTCTTTCGGACTAACAAATGCCCTAGCCTATTTTATGTACCTAATGAACTCGGTATTCATGCCCGAACTGGATAAGTTCGTGGTCGTGTTTATCGATGACATATTGATTTATTCAGAAAATGAGTCAGATCATGAAGAACATCTGAGGATTGTCCTATCCAGATTGAGGGAGCATAAGCTATATGCCAAGTTTAGCAAATGTGAATTTTGGATGAGCAAAGTACCTTTCCTAGGTCACATTTTATCGAGAGATGGAATCTCAGTAGACCCATCAAAAGTACAAGAGGTCATGGAGTGGAAAGCCCCAACTTCGGTTCATGAAGTTCGGAGTTTTCTAGGGTTAGCAGGATACTATCGTCGGTTTATTCCAGATTTCTCAAAAATAGCTAAGCCTATGACCAGACTACTTCAGAAGGATGAGAAATACAAATGGACACCAGAATGTGAAACCACTTTTCACACCCTCAGAACTTTGTTGACTACAGCACCTGTGCTAGCACAACCAGACATTGAAAAGCCTTTTGATGTATTTTGTGATGCATCAGGAATAGGTTTGGGATGTGTGCTTATGCAAGAAGGGAGAGTAATTGCATATGCCTCTCAGCAATTGAGGAAACATGAAGTCAACTATCCTACACATGATTTGGAACTGGCAGCCGTTGTCCATGCATTAAAGATATGGAGACATTACTTGTTGGGCAATGTATGTCATATCTATACTGACCACAAAAGCCTTAAGTATATCTTTACCCAGCCAGAACTGAACATGAGACAACGTAGATGGTTGGAATTGATTAAGGACTATAATTTGGAAGTGCATTACCATCCGGGCAAAGCAAATGTAGTAGCTGATGCACTTAGTCAGAAGTCCCATTGTAACACTATGGAAGCACTATTGGAAGATGGATTCAACTTGCTACATCCTGCTGTACTCCACAATGTCACCATCAGTTGTTCGCTTGAGGGCAGAATCATAGAGCTACAGCAGACAGATGTAGGAATAAGTCACATCAAGAGAAAAATGCTAGAGCAAGAAACCAAACATTTTAGATTGGACGAAAGAGGTGTATTATGGTTTGAGGACCGACTAGTGGTGCCAAAAGACCGTGAGCTAAGGAATCAAATCTTAGAAGAAGCTCACTCGTCCAAATTGTCTATCCATCCGGGTAGTAGTAAGATGTATCAAGATTTGAAAACCCGTTTTTAGTGGACTAAGATGAAGAAAGAGATCGCAGCCTATGTTGCTAGGTGTGATAACTGCAGTAGAGTGAAAGCTGTCCACATGAAAACTGCTGGATTACTTCAGCCACTGCCTATTCCAGGATGGAAATGGGAAGAGATCAGTATGGATTTTATTACAGTCCTTCCAACAACGCCACAAGGTCATGACTCAATCTGGGTCATTGTTGATCATCTTACCAAGTCAGCACACTTTATACCCGTGAACACGAGGTATATAGTTGGGAAATACGCTAAGATATACGTATCCCAGATCATGAAGTTGCATGGAGTACCCCGGACCATAATCTCGGATAGAGGGCCGCAGTTCATAGCTCGTTTCTGGGAACACTTACACCAAGCTTTGGGAACCAAGCTAATCAGGAGTTCAGCTTATCATCCGCAAACTTCAGGGCAGACAGAGAGAGTAAACCAAATCCTAGAAGATTTACTTAGAGCTTGTGTTATATCTTCAAAAGGGTCATGGGAGAAATGGTTACCTTTAGCTGAATTCTCCTATAACAACAGTTATCAAGCGAGTATCAAAATGGCTCCATTTGAAGCCTTGTATGGCAGAAAGTGTAGAACTCCATTGAATTGGATTGAGCCCGGTGAAAGGAGATATTTTGGTATTGATTTTGTCAATGAAGCCGAAGAACAAGTACGTATCATCCAACAACACATGAAGGCAGCTCAATCAAGACAGAAGAGTTATGCCGATAGAAGAAGAAGACCACTAACTTTTGAAGTAGGTGACTATGTGTACTTAAGAGTATCACCCATGAAAGGTGTGAAGAGATTTGGGATGAAAAAGAAGCTTTCACCAAGATATGTAGGGCCATACAAAATTTTGGAACGAAAAGGAAATGTTGCATATAAGCTACAACTACCACCAGAGATGAGTGCAATCTTTGATGTGTTCCATGTTTCTCAGCTAAAGAAATGTCTTCGAGTACTGGAAGAAGCTATTGCACCCACCTCGGGACGAGATTTTTATAAGGGGGAGGGGCTGTAACACCTCGGGTGTTAGCCTTGCATAACTTGACTTGCATAACATGAGCATGAGCATCAAGCATTCATAAATCATCAATTACAACTGAAACATTTGATCGAAACATATGAAACATTACTTGTTATCGCGTGTTTCTTAGAACATATGCATGTGATCATGTGCAAATGGATGCAAGTGGGTAATGTTGGTCACTAAAACACCTTAGCTACACTTAGGTTAACAAAAGGAACCTTGTTCATGAAGGCCACATTTCATGATCCAGCACTTAAGTGATATTTCATGTGTTGACCTGAATAGCTATATGTGTGACTACTACATGAAATGCTTAAATGACCTTGCAAATTGTTTTAACATGCTTAGGGTATCATTAGGAACAACTTTGGTATTTAGTACTAGGGCTAGTTTGGTCATTTAGCCATGGTTTGAATGGGTATCATGATTTCAAAGTGACATGTTTGACTAAAGTTGAACTAGGTGTTAGGGACCTTGCATGGAGGAGCTCACTAAAGCAAAGTTGTAGTGTTTGACATAAGGAACAACTTTTATTTTTATGTCATGGACTGATTTAGCTTCTAACATGTTTGAATTGGACTCACAAGAATCAGCTTTTCACTGTTTTCAGCACTTCAAAAATTTTCTAAGTGTTTGCTCGACTGATAGCCTGACAGCCCTATCTTAGTGATGATATTGCTACGTCTTTGTTGCGAATTAGCACGAGATGATTGAACAACATTTGTAGCTGGTACTTAGGACTACGAAAGTCATTTAGATCATTTACGAGTTGGAGCCACGGATTAGCAGTTAAATCAACAAGAAAACACACTGTCAGTCACTGCTCGGGCGACTGACGAACTAAATCGTCCGTTCTTCAGTGGCCGACCGGAGCAGAGTCCGCGCGCCGCGTGGACGTCGCGGCTGGCCGCGCGTCGCCGGCGCTCTGTCCAGCGCGGCCAAGGCTGGCAGGCACGCGCCTTCAAGTCCCCAGCACCCGCCCGCACTCAGCCATGCTCCATTTTCACTTCGCCTCGGTCTCCTTCGCCGTCCGCAGCACCCGCAAGCACAGCCGTCGAGCTCCCGCAGCGCCACCGTCGTCGTTGATGGCACAAGCCGCGCCTAGCCGCTTCTCCAGCACCACAACTGCATCGCCGTCTTCCCCGCAACTCCCTACGCCAGCTAGTGCCTGCCGTTCTAGCTCGATGAGCTCTAGCCCCGCACACCGCCTCGCCGGAGCTCCTCCGCCACCCCCGTCGCCGTGGCCAGGCCCAACCCGACCACCTCCGGCCACGAGAGCGCGCGCACTAGCTTCCTTGTAGCCCACTGGTGCTCGTCCGAGCTTTAGGTCGAACCATCGTAGCCTCCACCGGCGTACCACCGTGGTCCATCCCCACTGTTCCGCCATGGCCGCCGCTGTCGTCGCGGGTGGCGACGATAGGGCCGGCCAAGTATACCAATCAACGCGCTAGGTCATGTAGGTCGTATGGTGATGATGTCACCGCCGGCGAACTCACCGCCGTCGAGTTCCCGCCGCGTCAGCCGAGCAGCGCCGCCAGCTCTGTTTTGGTCTCGCTGACCGGTGGGTCCATCTGACGAGTGGGTCCCTGCTGTCAGCGACTCTAGGTTTTAGGGATAGTTCAAAAATTCCAGATTCAAGTATGTTTTGTTATTTTTGTATCTTTAGTTTGATAGCTCCTAAAATTGTGAAATAAATATGGTTGTGTTCCTTTGGAAGTGTAGTATTTAGGAAAAATATGTTCTTGGCTTCAACAGTAGAAATTTCTGGAGATTTAAATAGGGATTTCAAATGTGCTTTTGAATGCATTCAAATTTGTTTATTTTATATCTAAAGTTCCTGTGCTCCAAAAATTATGAAATTTTTGTGGTAGGCTATTCTTGTCATACATGAGCTTGGGTAAAAATTTGAGGACTAGTGCATGTGTAGATCTATAGTTATAGATTTTTCTTTTATAAATAGTTAATCCTTGAATGAATTTTTATAAATTAATTATGAGTCCAAAATTCATGAAATTTGTTGGAGGTGATACTAGTACCATATGGATGTTAGGAAAAATAAGAAATCTGTTGCTTGACACTTTTCAATAGGATTTTTCATTTATGCTATTTCAAGCCCTGCTTCCTTATCATTTTTGTATAGAATGTTCTACTTAGTAAAATGACATGAAATTTTTATAGTAGTCCTTTGATAGCATTAGTAAGACTCTGTAAAATTTTGAGAATTTATTAAGCACATTTGATATATATTTGTTATTTAACCTAGATATCTAAATAAAATAATAAAGGCAATTTAATAAATAGTTTGGGCTTCACCATTATATCATCTTAACTGTATTTTGTATGCTGAAACTGTTGGTAGGTTCTAGGTTGTCAAATTTTGAATAATTACCTGAAGTAGAAGTGTTATTACTTTATATTGCATGTTAAGTAGTTTCTGGACTGATTCTAGAGTGTGAGGAGTTACATGTTGAAACTAGTGTAGACTGTAAAAATGGTTAATAACAAAGTTGTAGAGAATTTGATAAGCTTTCCAGAAAGTCTAGGATCACTATTTTTGGATTTGTAGAACTCCAGTTATGAGTGAAACAAGTAGCTACTATTTGTGGTGTAGTCGATGCATTGTAGAAATAGTTAAGTAGTAATCGAGAAGAGATATGCACCTACTCAAACAACGCGATGCACTTGTTAACATTATGCATTCGTAATACTCATATCATACTCATGCATCTAGGATCGGAGGAAGAGATCACGTTGCTGGAATTCGAAGAAGCAGAGGAAGGGAACCCGCAGGAGAATCCGCAAGCCCCCACTCCTGAAGGCGTGGAGCAGAACCCTGAAGAGCTTCCAGAGTGCCCTGACCACCGCCCTACTTCCTTTCTGTGAGGCAAGCCCCGGAGCATTATAAGTCTCCCAGTAATTTACAAATGTTTACTTACGTATTTATGATTGATGCATTAGGTATAAGAATTGAATGAAACCACTTGATGCATGTACATTCCTTGTCCAGATATTAACCCTTTAACCGGTATAGGTCCAGGATCGAATATATGCTTAGCCATGCTTAGACCGGTAGAAGTCGGGTGATGTCCTGTCACCTATGAGAGATAGGTGGATACCGGAGCACGGTTGGCTATATCTGCTATCGTGGAACAGAACCATGTGGTAAAAATAAATTGAGACCGGACGGGAAGTCGATAGAGAAGCAACAAGACATGGAGGTCTTGGGTGTGGATTTATCCCCGTCTGTGTCGATTAAGGACCATACCATTGTTGGCGCTTCTGACAAGATTGAACGCATGCCTCTCACTTAGCTGGCCGGATAACTCATTCCGACCGCGAAGCCAAGTAATTCAACTCAGGCTGGGAACCGTTCTGTTGTGCGCTCCTTCCGGGGAACGATCAGACTGAGCCCAAGGGCAGGCTTGGCCTGAGCATCCTGGCATCTGGTGTTCCAGATTGTGCGGCGCGGTACGGACCCGCGAAATGTGTACCTAAGTTGTACCAAAGGTGACCTAAG
This sequence comes from Miscanthus floridulus, assembly GCF_019320115.1. Taxonomy (NCBI): domain Eukaryota; kingdom Viridiplantae; phylum Streptophyta; class Magnoliopsida; order Poales; family Poaceae; genus Miscanthus; species Miscanthus floridulus. Next base: position 17,402,977 of record NC_089591.1, on the reverse strand, counting down.
ACTATCGTGGCTGATAGATCTGGGTTTGTGTTAGGAATAAATTCCCAGCTGGTTGAAATCGATTCGAATCGCCGTCTCTCCCGGATAGTGAGAAACTTGGCTAGTCCCAACATCATAGCAACTATATTATGAAACATGATGGTTCAAATGAATATGGAATTACAATACCTGCTATGGTTACTATTGTATGATTCTAAATAATATACCACATGTTTGGCATAGGATAGTTGCTAATCTAGAAATGGATAGTTATAATTAACTTGATAAAAGAATCACAATTGTACAACAGGTAATTGCCTTTTTCGCAAAATGTTGTCAAGTTACGCCCACTTATACAGCCTTGCATAATCCTTGGAGTCATATTATTTCTGGTTCATGATGGGTAAGTCTAGCTGAGTACCTTCTCGTACTCAGGGTTTATTTTCCCATTGTTGCAGATGGCACTGTGTATCATGGTTATTGCAAGAGTTGCTTCTATCCTGCTGTGGATGAGGAGTAAGCCTTGGGCAGGCTTCCTTAGTAATTCCTATCTTTGCTTTTGTGGACCGTGATCTGGCTTGGCACTGTATCAAACTATGTTGGAAACTTTATCTTCGAACTTATTTGCTTCCGCTTTGTTTACCAAACTCAGTTTGTAATAACTTTTTATTCGTACTCTGATGATGAAAAGTATCTGCAAACCGTATGTAATATGTGGCATGTATGTTGAATCCTGTATGATCTTGGTTGTTGTAAATCATTTATCGAGACCCGTCGTGGTACTCGATGGACTACCGGGTTTATATGGATTCAAGTATGACAGTGCGACCGCTTGCGGATTGCCATTATACTTGTATTCTTATAAATTGGTCGGTTCTGCGACAGCATAGGAGCTGAGCTTAGCGTGGCCCTCTGGTGTGCCCACTGCTCGCCACCTCACCAATGCTCACATCATGTGGAGGCAGGAAAAGCCTGAGTGCTCGCCCTTCGCTCTCTTTCTCGCTCTCTGTTCCCCCTCCCTCGCTCTCTGGCGCTCGCACGCACTCGCGTGGACACCGCCACCGTTGATGGCCAGGCATGCTCGCTGCCACCGAGCGAAGCTCCTGCTGCCAGCGCTACTGCCCCTTGGCCTCCCCATGCCCTAGCTCTGTGCTCGTTGCCGTCCACCACCACTATCGCATTGCCTCGCCGCTGCCACAGTCGGCCATGCACTGACGCCAGCATTGCCAACCGAGCAGAGCTACGCCCATTGCCGCCGCTCCTTTCCCCGTCCTCCTCCACCCTAGCCACTAACCCTAGTGCCTTCGTTGTCGCATGCCGCCGCACCATCTCTGGCCCCAACCACGACCTCCATAGCACGGTCATCGGAGCAGCTACTGCTGCAGCTACGGGTGCATGTGGCCAAGCCCCGTCGAGCCACAACGGGCGGAGCTGTAGGCTCCTCTTAGTGCATGCAAGTACCCTGCTGCTCCTCACCGCTGCTGGCCACCACCCACCAAGGCCTGCCAACCTTGTGCGTACTCACCGGCCGTCGGTCAGCTACTGTTGTGGCTGAGCCACCTCTGACCACCATGGGGCTAGCCACAAGCACCTGCTAGTGCACATGGCCCCCTGGCACTCCACCGCCAGAGGTTGACCACTTCGCCAGGAATCGGCCCACCGGCGTCCTCTGCTCTGTTCGCTGAAGAGGAGGAAGAAGGGCCTCATGCTCGAATAGAAGAGAAGGTAGGGGGTGAAGTGAAAAGCAACATACTCATATGAATAGTGTTATTTAGACTTGTTTCCTTGGTTTAATTAAAGTTTCTTGCAGGGGCCTAGGTGCAAACGCAGTTTTCCTTTTCCATTTCTTTTATGCATTAATTGGCTGAATCTTTGAAAATCGATATCTCATGCTAGGGAGCTCCAAAAATAGTGAAACTAATTTTGTTAGCTTTGTTATAAAATGCTCTACATGATAGATCTATAAAATTTATTACTTCATGCACGTTTATATGCTGTGTAAAATATTCTTCAAAGATGCTTTTAGAAATGCTTTTAAGTTGGTTAGATGCATATCTTGAATTATAGAAGTCCAAAAATGGTAATTCTAGTTGTGTTATTCTTGTGATAACATGATCTAGCTAATAAAAATATTAAATATGCTAGTTATGTACTATTTTTATAATGTTTTGATTTAATCTTGTTAAATAGGCAATTTTAGCTTATTTTGCTTTTTATTCTCATATGTAAAGTTGTGGTACTCGAATTGCATTGAAATTTTTATGGTAGGCTCCTAATGCTATGTGCGTGCTATGGTAAAAAATTTATGGTCATTGGATGCAGTATGATTGATTTATTAATTTAACATGTTTATTGCTTGAGAAATGGTTTTAAATAAGTTATAATTTTTATTTAGGTGTAAAAATGGAAAATGTGGTTTCACTACCTTTGTATGATGTTGTGGTACCATAATAACATATCATATGGCTATGTGTTTATATAAAATGATGATCTTTAGATTTATCTTGCTTTTACATGTTTTCTTGCATTAGCAATTTATCTTTTTTGTAATAATTAATCTATAAAACCTGAGAATCTAAAATTTGTGCAGTAGCCATATTTTGATAACATAGACAACTAATAAAAATCTCAACCCCAAACTAGCTATTCTCATATATCACTAAAATTATATATATATATATATATATATATATATATATATATATATATATATATATATATATATATATATTAGGAGAAAGGATTAATAAAAGCATAATTGTAGATAAAGCTTGTAATTGTATTTGGTGATGCTTTGAGTGATTGGTGTTCAATAAATTGTTGCTAAGTATGTTAGTGGTGGTTGAAGTTCTTGAATGGCTCATGTGTGCATGCTCTTTGTTAGCAAAACAAGTGAAACATCAAATTGTTACATTCTGAAATGGCTGCATGTGCATTTTCTGTTGTGATGATAATTTCATGGATCAAATGATGTTTTCTGTAAAAATAGTGAATACAAAAGTTGTAGATAATTTCCTTATCTTACTTTTCCTAAAATTTCAAGATTTTAGGTTTGATGGTTTAGGTGTTATTGATTTTATAAGTTTGTTGTCAGGTTTTTGCATGTCCTCTAGACAGATCTGAATGATTATATTGTTTGGCTCAGTTGAACATGGAATAATGTATTGGTGATAATAGGAGAGTTGTAGTGATTTTTCCTAAGCTTTCCAAAATGTTAGATAACACCCTTTTTGGTGGTCTAGAACTCTAGGTATGATCAAAACAAGTGACTATGATGCTGCTGTTCAGAATCTGTGTTTGTACCTATAATTGTTTGCTTCACCTTGCTTTACTTTGCGTGTTAATAAGTGTGGCTCATGCCTTTGATGGTGTTAGGTTAATATACCTAAAACCTTTGAAACTTTTGTCATGCTTAGTGCTACCTTCCTTGCTATCCTAGCATGATAGGTTGTGGGATGTTTAATTAAGTAACGTGAAGTGCTTATATATGTTCAGTGTAACCTTGTGCTCATCTTGAATACTTTTATGTGAGGCATCTCATATTGCCATTCTTTGCATTCATGCACTTGCATTGTTGCATCTCATCTAGGTATGCTAGATGCACCATGTGAATGACGTGATGTTGGAGCTGAACCCAAAGATGGAGTTTGGTGAATCCATCTAGAAAACGGAAGGACTAAGAAAATGCCGAGATGGGAGATGCTCGCCAATCGAGTGTCATCTAACAAACACTAACCTAGTGTTGGATTCTAGGTAAGCCCCGGAGCATTTTAAGCCTCCCATATTTTACAAAATATTACTTGAGTCCTTTATGTTTGATGCATTAGGTTATAAGAGTTGATTAGAAACACTTGATGCATAGAACTACCTTATCCATATATATATATATATATATACCTTTAACCCTATGTAGGTCCAGGATCAAATATATGCTTAGCCATGCTTAGACCAGTAGAAGTCAGGTGATTTCCTATCACTTGCGAGATATAGGTGGATACAGAAGCACGGTTGGCTTTATTTGCTATCGTGGAACAGAACCATGGGATAATGTAACTAGAGGCCAGATGGAGTCTATGTGTAGGTTGACTCATGTGACTCCATCTGTGCCAATTAAGGACTGTACCGTTGCTGGCACTTCTACCAAGATTGAACACATGCCACTCACTTAGCTGGCTGGATAACTCATTCCGACTACGAAGCCGAGTAGCTCAACTCAGGCCGGGCCCTATTCTATAAAAGTGCGCACTCTGGATGGTAGTAAGGATGTGCAGGGAGCCAGATGTGAGCCCAAGGGCAGGGTAGTCCTGATCGTCCTAGCAGCTAGTCATCCCTGATTGTGCGGCGCTAGTCAAACCCATGAATTATGGACCTGAGTTATACCAAAGGTGACCTAAGGCTACCATGGCTGGTAGACCTGGGTTTGTGTTAGGAATAAATTCCTAGCTGGTTGAAATCGATTCGAATTGCTGTGTCTCTTAGATAGAGAGAAACTCGACTAGCTCCAGCATCGTAGTAACTAGATTATGGAATATGACGGTTATGATGAACATGGAATTATTACACAAGCTATGGTTACTATTGTTATGCTACTAAATGATATACCACATGTTTGGCACAGGTTAGTTACTAATCTAGAGATGAATAGCTACAATTATCTTAATGATCGAATTATAAAATGTATAGCCAAATTAGTGGCTTTTTATGCAAAATGTTGTCAAGCTGCTCCACTTATAAAGCCTTGCATGATCCTTGGTGTCACTTTATTTCTGGTTTATGATGGGGAAGTCTAGCAGAGTACATTCGAGTACTCAAGGTTTATCCCACGATGTTGCAGGTGAAGTTCTTGGCCTGAGGAAGATGGTGGCTAACCACCGGTAGGCTCGGTGACTCCATATTTATTTCTCATCTATATTCTTTTATCAGACGATGTCACTTATGCTAGCAATGTATTTGGAACTTATATGAATGTAATGATTTGAAAGCTATGTTGTTTTCCTTTAACTGGTTTTGAAACCCAAACTTGTACTATTATTTATGAACCAATTTGTAACATTATTTCTATTGCAACTTTTTGTTTGTGATGTGTATTTGTTTAATCACGTGATCTTGGTTGTGAAGTTGATTTACCGAGGTCCTTCGTGACACTCGACGGACTACCGGATTTATATAAGTGAGAGTATGCGCATGACAACTTGTTTAATGGGGACAACCTTACTTGATCTTGTATAAATTGGGCAGTTCTGTCATAGCTGGTATCAGAGCGAGATTAAGCATAATACTATCATGTACATAGTTTTAAAAGCCAAGTTTTGGTTTTAAAAAGCCTATTTTGACTAAAACTTTAGCTACACGCAAATTTGTCAAAACTTATTTACAAAACTATGCTAGCTATAACCTCTAGTTAAGCCCAATTAAGGACCTTTAGGTGGCAATAAGTAAACTAACACTTACTATGGAGGGTTTACTTTCTTGCAATTTTTATTTCGTCGTCCATATGGCGTGCTATTGTATGGATGCCATTTGTTTGAATGGTAATGTATGGATCAATATACCTCTATGCCCAAGTAAGATGGTGAGTGGCATGACCGCAAGATGTGAGCGTGCGGTCAAAGGGGAGAGGTAGTTTTGATACTTAAGTATATATATCTCATATATATATGGAAGTATTTAATTTTGGGTTAGCTTTGGGACCACTATATATGCACATTCTATATGTATGTATAGACATATTTACTTTTGGTAGCTTTGATATGGAAGTATATATATATGGAAGTATTTAGCTTGCAACCTAGAGCCCAGACTTTCATTTCTGCATATATAATTATGGGGTTGGGCTGAAATGAAATCCTTCTGTAGGTACGCTAACCATGAATGCGAAGATTGAATGTAGCTAATGACTAACTATATATCGAGAGAGTACATGTTATGCCACTGACATAGAACATAATTGCCGCCTTAGGCTAGCAATTTTGTGAGGACGAATAGGACAAGCAGGTATCATGATTGTTGCTTGTGCATAAACATGCCCCTCTCACCCTTGTTCTATTAATGGATAACTTATTGTAACCATATGGTCATGTTGTGCATGACTGAAAACTAATTTGCTAAATATAAGTAAAACTTGTTTTGAAGAGTTATCCACCTACTCAATAAAAAGGAAATAAAAGATAACAGTACCTTACCACCATGTTTTGCATGATATGTGTAGTGGTGTTGCTGTAGGTGACTGCTTGTTATGTGTGAGCTTTGTGCTTAGTAATAGTCGCTTAAGCTAATTGGATTGAGTGTTTTGAAATGCTTGCTTAAGACCATGATGTATGTGTGGATGCTTGTTATCTAGGTAGTGCCGTAGCTATCACCACTTTTGTCCACTGTGAGCATACAAGTGTTGAAGGGCATAATCTTGGAACCACACTCAAGTTACATTAATCTCATGGTTGTCTCCTAGTAGATTCCCTTTGCTTAGGAGCTTGAGCCTGTATGTGTGATTATTAGCCCTTGAATGTTTGTGCATCCATGCCTTTGCTTGACCTTAAGCCCAAGCTTAGTTCCCTTGAATGCTTGCATGTGTCGTGGTTGCCTCGCTCCTGTGTGGGAGGACCCTACTAAAAAAATCCTTGTTGGACCTATAGATGATCTGTTGCAATGCTAATCGCTATCTACCCTGGCTTTGGAACCTTTTCCTCGTAGATCATGTCATTGCTTTATCAATAGAATCCCTAGTTAGTGCATTGGCTCTATCCCTCGAATTTTGTTTGTTTTGACTCTGACTCTTTCATGTCTCTGGATGTTTATCAGTCTTAATCTCATGTTGCTGCTCAGTAAGACCAAATCTCTTGTTAATCTTTATTTGGTAATCACCTTGGTGGACACAAGGCGTATATGGAAATAAAGCAAGAGTCCCCTGCTCAGTTGTCTTCGGCAATTAAGCTATGTTTTCTTACACTATGTTTTGATCTTTGGATCACCTCCTTGTTGACTCCTAACCATGTGACTACCTTTGCTTTCTATCCCTCCTTTGCATAGTGCTTGTTCATACGACCCAATCTATGCAACTTGAAATTTCACTTTGGGTGTGTGATCAGTAATGGTGTTTTAGTAGCAACTACGGTGCCGCGATGAAGCCAAGAGCCTCCTGTGGGTGCACACACAAGGTTGTGCTGCTCGACACACACTGGTATCAAGGTTCCTAGTCATGATCCATTGCAGAACTATACTGATGTGTTATTTTCACGTGAGCTCTTCCTTGGTTATCTCTCCATATCTAATCGGAAGATCCTTATATCAGACCAAGAGTAGTAGAGCTTCCTTCTGAAGTTGCAAAGAGGATAACCTTTGAAGAATAGGTCACCAACATGAACATTAACATACTGCAAGAGGTGGTAGACAAGTGACTCTACTTGACTATCCCTATAATGACAACGGTCATCTAGTGAGCAACTTATGTCATACCTGTTGGATCAGAAAGGTACACATGTAGCATTGGATAAGTTAACAGTTGAGTGACAATGGATGGAGATATTATGTGCTGTAATAGGTCACCTGGTACTCATGAGCTTCCTATTCAAGTTCTTGATCTTTAGGTGGAAAATGATCATGTAGTCAAAAGCCGACATTGTTCGGTGTGACCCCTTCTCGGCTGACTTCCATGGCAACTGTTTGTTTGCACATCAACTACAATTATTACCATAAAAAAGTTTTGGAGTTTTTAAATGTTCGAAGACAACTAATTAGTTACCAATAGGAATTTAGGTTATGACTAGGTAATAACTCTTTAGCAGCTCCGAGGGCTATGTCGCATCGAACAATGTTAGACGAAGAAACAACAAAGCCGGTCAGCAATGCAAGTACTGCTTTCTTCTCCAGACCCGGTGTCGTCAAGTCAATTCCATCTTGGACATTCACACAGATAGTGCAGGATGCTGTATCAGCTAATAAAGAGCTAGAGAAAACCCATCCCTAGTTTTAGTCAGCATCATTATGTATATGGTGCTATCAAAGGATTTGTTCAGGACTCTATTGGATAAAGCACAGAAGGGTAGTTAGCAATGGTCCCTTATCTTGTAGGACTGCCCCTCCACATGAAGTATGCATTGTGCCCTGCAAAAATAGCCCACCAGTCCAATGCTTGTGCATCATTGAGCTGGTGCCTAAATCAATGATTAAAGTTGTTCCCTAGGAAGCATATGAGGAAAACCCTAGTCTCTCTCCTTAGTGGGAAAGCTACTACTGCTTCTATAAGAAAAGTTAAAGAGTGCAGAACACACTCCCCAATGTGTGAAGCAAAGGAAAAGAAGAGCAGAAAATCTATCGAGATTTTATAGCACTTAACCGGTTATCTTTAAGCCGGTGATTAGAGGATCAAACATGGTTGGATTATCACAAAACTTGACGAGCTCATTCCTCACTTAGGATACCTCAATGTATTAAGTTGGTTTGAGGATTGGTTGAGTAAAGCATCGGATTTGAGAGATGTTTTGACAGTTTGGTCCCAAAGTTCTAGAACAAAGCAGCTTTGGTAGATGATTTGGTTGGATAATCAAACGGTGTTGGTTTGAGCTAAATTTTGGTTAGTAATTTGAGGACTCATGGGTCTGTATGACTACCAAAATTTGTGCACAATGGAGTAGTAGTTTGTGAGATATGAACTGAAAACAAAAGTGTACAAAATCTATGATTTCTCGATGGACTGCTATTAGAAGGTGGTGTTTGTAATTGATGCCTAGATTAGCAACAGGGTCAATGTTTTGTCATTAGATAATCCTTTAGGTACCCTATAGGAGAGTCCTTGCACCCCTTTGTGCCTTTCTTTTGCCCTCTCATATCAACAATGTTGAGCAGTCAAGGTATTATACAAGTCAATTTGTGCCATTACGAGTCAAAAACAATCTGAAAAGTGTCAAACAACAGATTCTAGATTATGATTTTGAGTTATTGATTGACATTACAAAAGGAAGCCTCAATGTCAAAAGTAGTCCAACAAGGCTAATTTTGCTATAGTGCAAGTCAACCCAACTTACTGTGCAACAACACCATGAAGGAAAATTGTACTCAATCTTGGTAGTGTACTGTTTCTCTAGTTAGTGAATACTTGCAACCTTTGTTGTCCTCTAGACATCGCTATCATCCTTCTTCAGCAATGATTTCCAATGTGGACTTATCCTTGGTACCTTCCATGTGTTTTTACCCAAGAGGTTGCCTCAGATTCAACCTAGATAACTATTGCCGCTTGGAAATGAGGATTCCCTCCAATAATGATCATTGAAAACGTTGAGTCAACAAAGTCAGCTATTACATTCACCGCTCACTCAACGGACTCAGATAATACAGTGTTATCATTAGAGAAAGAGAACTACACACATGGGACATTATGTAGTTTTCCATTGGTTGGCATCTGAGTGATTGAACAATTACAATCGGCATAGACATCATCTATTGGTTACTCGGTTTCTCATAGCCTCAGAGGATGTTTACCCCATCTGTGATCTCATCCCTTATGAAAGGTTGTACTCAAGCTACTTTGGTAAAGGACTGCTTTTCAAACTTTATGAATGAACATGGAACCATTGTAATGAGTATCTTTTAGAAGCTTGCAGTCTAGTGCAAAGTTCACATGGTCCATGCTATATTCACTAGGGAAATAGAGAGTGTGGGTAGTTAGATTATGCTCCATAGTACTCTCCGTATCCCAAGAATGAAGTGTTGTGCTATCTTGAATTCCTCCCAAAGTAACAATGCTTCATGGAAGTCAATGAAAGAAATTCTTCAAACAAAAGTTTACTACAAAGAGCAAATATCAGAAAGTTATCTTGACCAAATTAGCCTCTCTGATGCTCCGAAGTGAAGTAGCCTAATGCTATCAATGATATTGGAAAATGGATGACATGCTTCTCTTCCCTTAAAAGTATTTCGCACCAAATCTCGGGGTGAGATTCCCATAAGGGGGAGGGTTGTAACACCCCAGGTGTTAGGCATGAGTTAAGCAATGGATTTAGACTTAGTTGAATCAAGAAGTCACATGAAATGATAAGTTATAATCTTTCTTGAATTGCTTCATCAGGTGAATGGGAATATGAGATGTAGACCAAACCTTGATACCTTGCCCAAATGACTCTAATTTAACTCTACAACAAAAGTCATGAAGGGTTCATGTTGAGAAAATGTCAAGAAAATGCCTCAATTGGTCGAAAACCCTAATTATAGGGTTTAACGAGGTGCTGCTTTGACCAAGATGAAGAAATGGTTTCTATACTAGATATGAAGTTTTACCTTTAATAAAAGTTGAAGATTGAGTGGAGTACAACAAACTTTATTTTTGGACCAAGACCTAATTCAACTCCTAAGTGGCTCAAATAGAGGACTTAAGATGGAATCAGCTGCTGTTTTGGGGATCATTGACATTGGCGTTCCACATTCTCTAAGATTTGTTAAACACCTCAAGTTGAACCAAAAGTAAAAGTTGGAATATATGTTTTGGAGAAGGACATACAAGAAGTTGGAACCAAATTGACCATGTTTTGACCAAGTAATTCGAGCTCAAGCAGAGATAGGCTTAATCCTTGATTAGTTGCTGATAGTGTCAAGTTTGGGCTTAATTACCCATTAATTTGTTTCTCTAATGGCCAAGCACCCTAAATATGAGTTGGAGAGCACCAGGAAAGGAACGGTTTTTCTTTTAGGCCCAAGGCCCAGATCAGACGTTATGCAGCCCAAAATTACGCCTGAAGATGGTTACTTCATCGCCCGCCACCTGTTCGTTGAAATGGGCGCATGGCCTTCATGGCCAACTGCGCATAGGAGCTGAGCGCCGCGTGGCCCTCTGGTGTGCCCGCTGTTCGCCACCTCGCCAATGCTCATACCACGTGGAGACAGGAAAAGCCCGAGCGCTTGCCCTGTGCTCTCTCTCTCTCTCGCTCTCTGTTCCCTCTCCCTAGCTCTCTGGCGCTTGCACGTGCTCGCGCGGACATCGCCACCATTGATGGCCAGGCAAGCTCCTGCCACTAGTGCTTCTGCCCCTTGGCCTCCCCATGCCCGAGCTCTACGCTCATTGCTGTCCACCGCCACTGCTGCGTCGCCTCACCGCTGCCATAGCCAGCCGCGCACAGACGCCACCGTTGCTGGCCGAGTAGAGCTACGCCCATCGCCGCCGCTCCTTTCCCCGTCCTCATCCACCCTAGCCGCTAACCCTAGTGCCTTCGCTGTCTCATGTCGCCACGCCTTCTCTGGCCCCAACCATGGCCGTTATAGCACCGTCGCCGGAGCAGCTGCTGCTGTAGCTGCAGGAACACGCGACCAAGCCCTGTCAAGCCACCGCAGTGTGAGCTGTGGGCTCCTCTCAGTGCGTGCGAGCACCCTGCTGGTCCCCGCCACTGCCAGCCACCACCCATAAAGGCCGGCCGACCCTGTGCTGTCCTCGCCAGCCGTCGGTCCGCTACTACTATGGCTGAGCCGCCTTCGTGCACCACGGGGCAAGCAGAAAATGTTTTCTTGCTACGAAAAATTTATTTAGGTGTAAAAATGGAAAATGTGGTTTCACTACCTTTGTATGATGTTATGCTACCATCATAACATATAATATGGCTATGTGTTTATAGAAAATGATGATCTTTAGATTTATCTTGCTTTTACATAGTTTTCTTGCATTAGCAATTTGTCTTTTTTATAGTAATTAATCTATAAAACCTGAGCATGTAAAATTTGTGTAGTAGCCATGTTTTGATAACATCTACCACTCATAAAAATCTCAGCCCCAAACTAGTTCTTCTCATATATCACTAAAATTATATATATATGTTTATTAGGAGAAAGGATTAAAAAACATAATTGTAGATAAAGCTTGTAATTGTATTTGGTGATGCTTTGAGTGATTAGTGTTAAATAAAGTGTTTCTAAGTATGTAAGTGGTGGTTGACGTTCTTGAATGGATCTTGTGTGCATGCTCTTTGTCAGCAAAACAAGTGAAACATCAAATTATTACATTCTGAAATGGCTGCATGTGCATTTTCTGTTGTGATGATAACTTCATAAATCAAATGATGATTTCTATAAAAATGGTGAATACAAAAGTTGTATGTAATTTCCTTATCTTACTTTTCCTAAAACTTTATGATTTTAGGTCTGATGGTTTAGGAGTTATAGATTTTAGAAGTTTGTTGTCAGGTTTTTTCATGTCCTCTGGACAGATCTGAATGATTGTATTGTTTGGCTCATTTGAACATGGAATCATGTATTGGTTATAATAGGAGAGTTGTAGTGATTTTTCTAAGCTTTCCAAAATGTTAGAGAACACCCTTTTGGTGGCCTAGAACTCTAGGTACGATTGAAACAAGTGACTGTGATGCTATTGTTCAGAATCTGTGTTTGTACCTACAATTGTTTGCTTCACCTTGCTTTACTTTGCATGTTAATAAGTGTGGCTCATGCCTTTGATGGTGTTAAGTTAATATACCTAAAACTTTGTGAAACTTGTGTCATGCTTGGTGCTACCTTCCTTGCTATCCTAGCAAGATAGGTTGTGGGATGTTTAATTAAGTAACATGAAGTGCTTATATATGTTCAGTGTAACCTTGTGCTCACCTGAATACTTTTATGTGAGGCTTCTCATGTTGCCATTCTTTGCATTCATGCACTTGCATTATTGCATCTCATCTAGGTATGCTAGATGCACCACGTGAATGATGTGATGTTGGAGCCGAACCTGAAGATGGAGTTTGGTGAATCCATCTAGAAAACAGAAGGACTAAGCAAGTGCCGAGATGGGAGATGCTCACCAAGAGAGTGTCATCCAACAAACACTGACCTAGTGTTGGATTCTAGGCAAGCCCCATAGCATTTTAAGCCTCCCATGTTTTACAAAATATCACTTGAGTCCTTTATGTTTGATGCATTCGGTTATAAGAGTTCATTGGAAACACTTGATGCATAGAACTACCTTGTCCATATATATATAATATATATATACCTTTAACCCTATGTAGGTCTAGGATTGAATATATGCTTAGCCATGCTTAGACCGATAGAAGTTAGGTGATTTCCTATTACCTGCGAGATATAGGTGGATACCGAAGCACGGTTGACAATATTTGCTATCGTGGAATAGAACCATGGGGTAATGTAACCAGAGGCTGAGCGGAGTCTATGTGTAGGTTGACTCATGTGATTCTGTCTATGCTGATTAAGGACCATACCATTGCTAGCACTTCTGCTGAGATTGAACACATGCCTCTCACTTAGCTAGCTGGATAACTCGTTCTAATCACAAAGCTGAGTAGCTCAACTCAGGCCGGGCCCTATTCTATAAAAGTGCGCACTCTAGATGGTAGTAAGGATGTGCGGGGAGCCAGACGTGACCCTAAGGGCAGTTGGGCAGATAACCCTATGTAGGTCCTGATCGTCCTGGCAGTTGGTCGTCCCTGATTGTGCAGCGCTAGTCAAACCCATGAAATGTGGACCTAAGTTGTACCAAAGGTGACCTATGGCTACCATGGCTGGTAGACCTAGGTTTGTGTTAGGAATAAATTCCCAGTTGGTTGAAATCGATTCGAATCACCATCTCTCCCAGATAGTGAGAAACTCGACTAGCTGCAACATCATAGTAACTGGATTATGGAATATGATGGTTATCATGAACATGGAATTATTACACCGGCTATGGTTACTATTGTTATGCTACTAAATGATATACCACATGTTTAGCACATGTTAGTTGCTAATCTAGAGATGAATAGCTATAATTAACTTAATGATTGAATTATAAAATGTATAGCTGAATTAATGGCTTTTATGCAAAATATTTTCAAGCTAGCTCCACTTATAAAGCCTTGCATGATCCTTGTTGTCACTTTATTTTTGGTTTATGATGAGTAATTCTAGCTGAGTACATTCGAGTATTCAGGGTTTATCCCACCGTATTGTAGGTGAAGTTCTTGGCCTAAGGAAGATGGTGGGTAACCACCGGTGGGCTCAGTGACTCCATATTTATTTCTCATCTATATGCTTTTATCAAAGGTTGTCACTTATGCTAGCAATGTATTTGGAACTTATATTAATATAATCATTTGAAAGCTATGTTGTTTTCCTTTAACTGGTTTTGAAACCCAAACTTGTACTATTATTTGTGAACCCATTTGTAACATTATTTCCACTGCAACTCTATGTATGTGATGTGTATTTGCTTAATCACGTGATCTTGGTTGTGAAGTTGATTTACCGAGGTCCTTCATCACACTCGGCGGACTACCGAATTTATATAAGTGAGAGTTTGCGCGTGTCAACTTGTTTAATGGGGACAACCGTATCACTACTAAATTTTGACCCTATTGCACTGGTCAGTTTTTTATGTTATAGGCTAAAATAGATGCAATAGTTCGGTTTCGCATCAATTTCTCGTTTGATGCCAGCCGATGCAAGTGGTCTTGATGCAATAGCCTTTCGCATCGGTTACTTGTGGTTGATGTGAGAAGCAGCTATTGCATCATCCATCCGTTGTCTCTTGCATCAAAATTGAGAGATGAAATAGCTTATTGCATCCAAATCATGTTGATGCAATACATCTATTGCAACGGCTATCGTTCGATGCAATAGACTATATTGCATCCATATTAGGTTCGATGCTATATAATCTATTGCATCACCATTTTGATTCGATGCAATAGGTTCTATTGCGTCATCATTTTGGTTCGTTGCAATAGGAACTATTGCATCGACATTATGTTCAATGCAATTCGAACTATTGCATTGACATGAGGTTAGATGCAATACAAACTATCACATCGACATGAGCTTGGATGCAATACAAACTATTGCATCGACATGAGATTTGAAGGGCAACCAATTATTGCATCAAATTCATTGCACAGAAATTCATAAAATTACAAAATTCAATGGCACAAAAAGGCAATCATATTAATAACTTGGATCATAAGCATTCAATAGTTTGTACAATGTAAGGAAGTCAAATGCCTTCCTATTTCCAAATAGGTAATTGCAAAGTTGAACTGCATTACAAACCACTAACTTATGCTACAAATAGGCAATCATAAACAAAAATACATGTCTCTTAGCATAGATCAACATGATATCTTTCTCGTTGCACAATATTTGATTCATTTTAGCTTGCCAAGACTCCCTCAAGGTTGATCTTCCTAAAAAAGTCAAAATGACATGCATTAGTAATATATATAGTTGATCACACAGTTGGAATCAAACATAGACAACACATGATAGACAACAATATTTTTGGGTTTAACAAATAGAATGGATACTAAAGCCGAACTATAAACACATAAGGCATGAACTCCTGATTGCTCATGTTAAGTGAACAAACATACATGTATAAGTGAACAAAGTTCATGTTAATAATCTAGACAACAACTTAAAATGACACTTGATTGCTCATACCTTTCTTCCTTTCTTTCTGCATTGTAGCTTTTTATTTGCAGCAGTATTCCTCAGTGTTTGTGATGTAATAAATGTCACTGTCTCATTACTATCTTTATCATTTGGGAAAAGTGATCTGTTGGCGCTGCGAGTGAGGCAACTAGGTTGGATACTCTTCTGTTTGCTCAACAATACACTGTCTGGTACAGTCTGTAAAAACCAAAAGATTTGAAGGAGCAATCACCACTTAGCAATTCTAAAAATCTGTTCAACTGCAGGTGATAATTTTGAAGTATATTACCTGTTGCATATGTCCTAATCCTTGGATGGGAGTCGGAACAACAGCAGGTTCATTATGTGTGGGCAGGGCAGATTCTGTACCAGCCTTCATATTTTAAAAAAGATTCACACATTATGTCAGATTAAATGTAGGTATCCATTACATCGCAGTTTGCATTTATCAAAAAATAATACCTGTGCTAAATCTGCACCTTCATTTCCACTAACCATATTTTCTGCAGGCTGAGGGGCTGTTGTGGTTGGTGCAGCATTCTTGCATTGGAGTTATAAGGAGAAACATTAGCAATCAAGCTTTACTAAAATCAATGATGTTGGTAACAATTAAGAAGTAGTATTATTACCAAAGGCAGTGCTTGATTGTGTTGTTTGATTAGTGAAAAAAAAACTCTTGCCTTAGTTCTTCTCTAATCTTGCTACCTGTACTCTCCAGTTGATGTTGCAGCTACTGAATTTTTTCCTTGTCGCTCTCCCTCTCAGCGGCTTGAACGGTAAGCTTTTCTTTTAACTTCTCTACCTCAGCTTGCATCTCACTATTCTTCTGTTGGGCTGCTGTTGCTAATGTAGATGCACGAGCTTGCTCTTCAATTCGTTCATTCATAAGTTGGCTTCGGGTCGGATACTTTGCCAAGTATCCATGTGCAGGACCTTTCCTGCTCCTACATCTAGTGGTTTCCTTATAGGTTTCATGAAGAATGTGCTTTTCTTATTCTTTTGAAATCACAGAAGCTTCCAACTCAATTCTCTCTGCAATTTTGGAGAAGGCGCTTTCCTAAATTTAAGAACACAATTAGTGTTTTCAACTTTAGCAAGTAGCAACAACAGTTCCAGTTCAAGTATAATAAGAATTAGGTAAAATGGATACTTTGGAAATCAAACTGTATTAGTTAGATTCATGTACTGATTACTTCCTCAAAAAATCCAAGTCCATGTTAATCATGCAAATATGATTCCTAGCAAAGCATGTTGAGGGGTAAAAAGCAATGTACAGTTGAACTCTAGCATTTCAGAGATATGTATGACATTGGAGATAAATGAATAAAACATGTTATGAGAACATACATCATTGGACACTCGTTTACCGAGTAGCCCAGCTCTATTCAAATCACTTTAAAGAACATAATTAACTACATAAAGCATCTAACATAAGCAACTTGCTTTCCAGCAAGTTCCCAGAAATCTGGGCATGCAACAGCTATACAGAAAATAAATCATATCTGGAGATATACAAGTCCGAATGACTTGAAAGAGGACATTCCGGAAATCTTATAAAATTCTTGAGATTTCATCTTCATACATCAAAGCATGATTCAAAACTTAAGTACTTCGAAATAGCAGAATTACAGAAACTACCCTGCTGAAACAGAGAGCACCCAAAAACTGGGAGGTAACTTCAAACGGCTGTAACTTTCAAACCACTAGGCCAAATGACCTCAAATTTGAACAGAAGCTAGATATGACAATTATCTTCGACTTTGGTATTCACAAGTTTCCCAGGAAACCAACTTATCAAGGTGAACTTCAAGTCCCTAGATCTGTCCAGATGGGACCAACATCTCACTTAAAGAATTAACGATGTTCCAAACTTACATTTGGACCATACCAACCATATCATGGCAACATACATAACTCATTGACACTAGAAAATATGATGGCCATCATAAAATAAAATTATTTGATGCTTTTCTAAATTTAAATAGATACAAGGATGCATAAAAGACCATATACAAGACTTGCATAGAAAATTTTACAAAAATTACAGCAGCTACCATATGCTATCAGGAGACCACAGAAAAAGTTTGGAAGCATTTGGCTCATCCAAACTTGCTATACCAAAAAGAACAGGTGGCACAACTGAAAATAGCATAAATAAGAAACTAAAGATAGGATTGCCAAACCCAACACAAGGACAAGGAGATGATGACCTTTTATCACCCAATCAGGGCATGTACAACCATCAATATAATATGGCACGTTGCTGGTCCTTGGGTCCCCTCGAGAAATCAATAAATACTTTCCGTCTATTTCCTGTTTTCTCGTGTGTTTTCCTACAAAATATTTTAACTTCATTCAACAAATTTATCTTATGATTGTAAAATCAATTAATGACTGCAATATGGCAAATTCCTAACAATTTTGGGAACAAACCATATAAAATTATTCACTGCAATATGGTCAATTTATGTATGGTCAGTACCTCAATTTTCAAATTTACCCAATATCTAAATTGTTCTTTCAATAGAAACAGTAGTGTTATAACATCATGTGTGCACTTATCCTATCTCTTCCCAGGAAACACAAGCATACCCCAGTTGTATCACATCCAACCAATTATAATTGAAAGCTTAAAACTACAAAGATTTTTAAATCATCAACTCAGCCACCACAATTTCTTATAAATAATGATGGATAATTGAATTTTTTTAAACAGAGTTCAATTAATTAATTAATTGACCAACCAATTAATTGATGGAAATTCTCCAACCAGCACATAAACTGCATATCGACAGGTACCTAGGTTGGTCATCTTTTTGCTTCTCGGGTCCATCTTGTCGACGATGAGGTGTGTCTATGACACCTTCAGGGCTGGACTGCGTGGAGAACCTCCTGCTGGACGGAGGAGATGGCGAGCTCATGGAGGCAGGACACGGCAACCTCTTGGACGGAGTAGACAGCGACCTCCTAGTATGTGGCACTCAATTGAGCTCGCCATCCTTTGTAACGATACTTTGAAATCTTCCATATCCTAGCCTTCTCATCATTGTTCTCAATGTTCCACCTAACCTGTAGAAAAGGGATACCAAATAACAGAAACATAGACTAGGCATCTCAGGTATGACACATATCATTTGCAAACTAATGTCAGAAATAAATAGTGCAGGCTTAGCAAACATAATGCCATTTCTAACTAGACAGTAAACTACATGTAGGGATGTTCTTTTCGAGATGTGTAGGAAGGTATGTCCAAGCATATGATTATAAGATGTGTATGTGCAATGTAAATATATTTCTGATAGTGATATGTGATTCTACTATTATTGAAAATTTTTATAAATTCTAGAAGCAGACTTATGTATTACTCAGTAATTTCATATCATTGCAATGGAGTTATGATGTATTACTTAGCAAACTTATATATTACTTAGCAAACTATATATTCTTATAATTACTTAGCAAACTTATGTATTGCATAGCAAACTTGAATCGATGTTTTTGAGGTGTGCCAGCTTAGTCGTCGGTGAGATGTAAGAAGGCGTGCAACAACATAGGGGCAGCGTGACATAGGGTGGGGCGCTTAGGGCTTGTTTGGATGACAACTTAGGAGTGTTTTTGCCTGGCTTTCATCTTGCCTGTACCTTGCCTGCCCTCTGTTTGGATATAGCCCTGATGAGGTTCCTGGACCAGGCAAGCTGTGCCTGGTGCTGCATCCAGCTTGCCTGGGCTAATGGCACTGTTTAATGGACAACTTAGTTAATCTTTTTAATTTGAAAAAAATAATCTGTCACTACTAGTCTATTATTAAATATGTGGTAAACATGCAATAATAGTGTGCAAGTATAATTAAGTTATTAAGTATAGTTAACTTTTTATTATTAAATTATTCTTTAGTTAATTAAGAAAAATAACATCAATCTAAATCATCTAGTTTCTTAATCAACCTATATGAGTTTATGTTAGAGCATCTTCAAGAGTTCACAAAACACTCTTCCAATCTAGGATTTTTAGCAAAATTGATTAAAACACGTCTCCAATGGCTCCTAAAACCACCTCCTAATCTTTTAGCACTTCAAAAAACTGAGTCCTTTGCGCGCAAAGTTATGTGCAGTCACGCTCGCACGGATCCTGTCATGAGTAGATGAACTGAGCCTACGTGCTGCCCTTCTCGCCGACATGATCGAGGAAGAACACCTCGCCGGACCCCAGCAGCCACGCCATGGCCATGAGCACGCGCTTTGCCGCCTGCTTGCTGCCCAGGTCGTGCTCGAGCAGGAGCCTCCCGAGCGATAGTGGGCGTGCCGGCCAGAATTGCATCTGCTGCTCCTCCACCGGCTGCACCATCAGGTATAGGCGATCGCATAAGTCGGCAGCATGGGGAGGCCGGCGGCATGCCTCCGCGCCACCCCTCGCCGCTGGCGTGGCCCTCCCGGCCGGGATCGGCCGCTAGCTCTCGTCCTCCCGTGCCCCTGTGGCGAGCCTAAGAAGAAAAAGGGGGTGGGAAAGGAAAAGGGGAAATAATAGGATTCCAGATGAGAAAAGCACGGGAGAGAAAGATATGGTGAGAGAGCTTAAACGGGTATAAAAAATTCAGGATTCCTGATGCAAAATATCACAAATCCTGGGACTGGTCAAATTTTGATTTGGGAGGTGGAATATTGGAAACTCTTGGAGATGGCCTTATTTATTTCTCTTAATACATTTTCAGGAGTTGGAAAATATAGAGTTTTTAGGAGAAAAAATTAGGATACTTTTGAAGATGCTCTTAATCTCACGTCATAAATATTTTAATACGCCTCCACGGTTATGCATATCCTCTCATTACTATTCTCGAGCACAAACCTCAAACCAAACAACATTTTTCAAACTTGCCTAGCCAAGCAAAAATCACTAACTTTTTAGGCAACTCTTAGGCAAGATTTTTTTCTAGACAACTTCTCTAGGGTTTCATCCAAATAGGCCCTTAAAGTTGGGTGGTGACTCTGTCTTGTGCGTCCTTTTCGTGGGCCTTTGAATCATATGTGACCCAACAATATGTTTTAGCATCTTGTAATGTATTTTTGATGCAATAATAACCATGCATCACATTGAATCACTGCTAAGCCGATGCAATAGAAGTCACCTATTGCATCAGAGTCTATCACTATCATTCCGTTGCAACAGTATTTTCTAATTGCATCCATATTCTAAACTGGTGCAATACCTCCTCCGTATTGCATCAAAAATCAATACTAATGCAACAAAATTTGTCCGATGCAATAACTTTGCACGAAATCGATGCGATAGATCATACCTATTGCATCAACATGAATTACCATCGCATCAAATTCCTTCTCGATGCAATAATGAGCACCTATTGCATCAGATTTGTAAAATTGATGCAATAACAGCCACCTATTGCATCAGATTTACGTTTGATGCAAGGCAAAGCGATGCGATAGGGTCAAAAATTAGTAGTGTACTTGATCTTGTATAAATTGGGTGGTTCTATCACAAAAATAATAGAGAGATGTCATGCATCACCCTATGGAGGACATTATGAAGCATTCCGTACAAATGCTAAGATTTGGCAAAGCGGATTCTTCTGGCCAATGATGTATCTAGATACAAGAGAGTTTGTCAGAAGATGTGCCAGATGTCAGAAACATGGAAACATCAATGCTCGGGATGCAATGCCACTCATGAACAACCTTCAAGTGGAGTTGTTTGATGTTTGGGGAATCGACTACATAGGACCATTCCCAAAGTAAAGAGATGTCGAATAATCTTGGTGGTAGTAGACTATGTGTCCAAATGGGTAGAAGCATTACCATGTCGAGCTCCTGATTCTAAGCACGCCAAGAAGATGTTCCATGAAGTAATATTCCCATGATTTGGAACACCTCAATTGGTCATTAGTGATGGAGGGCCACATTTCATTGGCAAGACCTTCCAACGGTTCTTGGCAGAATATGGAGTCAAGCACAACATTGCAACTCCATACCATCCCCAAATAAGAGGTCAAGCTAAAACATCAAATAAGCAAATCAAGAATATTCTACAAAAGACCATGGATGAGATAGGGAAGAAATGGAAGTACAAGCTTCATGATACACTTTGGGCATATCAAACAGCATATAAAACACCCATAGGTATGTAACCTTATCAGCTTGTATATGGAAAAACATGCCATTTGCCTATTGAATTGGAATTCAAGGCCCAATGGGCAAAGAGATGGAACATGGATCTTCACCTAGCTGGCAAGAATCATCAAATGCAAATATCTGAGATAGAAGAATGGAGAGGGAAGGCTTATCATAGCTCCAAGATTTATGAAGAGAGAACCAAAAGATGGCATGACAAGATAATCAAGTACAAGGAGTTCAAGCCTCGAGATAAAGTTCTACTATTCAACTCAAGGGTAAAGCTCGTCGGTCATGGTAAACTTCAAAGCAAATGGGAAGGGCCATTCAAGGTGATTGAAACCTCATCACATGGTGCTGTCACACTACAAGATGATATAGGTAACACATTCAAGGTAAATGGTCAATGTTTGAAAGTTTTTCTTGAACATAAAAAATTACAAGAAATTGACTTGATTGAATTTTTGCAACTTAATGATCCAATCTAAAAAAGTTCAATCTTGTTCTAGATCTTAGGCTAATCCAATAGTTTAATAAAAGTTTGACTCTCTGGTGTCTCTCACCAGAAGAGTCCCTTGTGTTTTCACCATTTTTTGTCTATGAATAAAAGCAAGGTATAGTCTCAAAGAAGTGTGTGGGTGTGCAACACTCCTACTATGAACAAAAGCATTGAAGCACATCATGAAATAGTGAAGGAGCTTGCACACAACTACTAGAATTCGATTTGATCCCCTCTCTCACTCGTTCATATGCTTCCTGTTTAGCACTTGTTTAAACATGCAAATTAAAAAGAACCAAGTTTCACACTTAAAGTTAAAATTTTGAAAGTAAATATAAATATAGCTCTTTAAGATTGTCCTGCATTATGTTTATTCCTTACATATACTTGGTGCTTGTGGGAAGAAATATCATATAGGAAAATCATATTGACTAAGTAGTTGTGGAGTGTGTGTTTACACCAGAATTTGGAAGAAGAGTCATAGGGACTCGAAAACTCCCAAGATCATGTCATCAAGGGATCAATTGCGTGTAAATCAGAACCAGTTGATTCGAATGTAAAACTAGAATTGGCTTTCTTCAGATAGCGCCAATAGATAACAACAAAGACTATGATCGGCGCAAGGACGAGACATGTTGGACTCTACAAAAAGGAAAAAATTAGAGTCCAAGTTATCTTAAATTAGGAATATTTTCTCTAGGGTCAAAATTGTGATGACTCGTGCTTAGATAGGAGTCAAGCGCAGGTCCTAGGTATAAATATCAAAGCCCGACTATTGTAAAAGACACACAATCAATCAAATACCAGTTATTTACTTTTTTGGCTCCGGCCACCCCTTAGGAGTAGGAGTAGAGTAGATCTCGGCAAGTTCTTCAGTGTAGCTCCCGGTTTTAAGAACAAAACTAGATATGCACCATATGTGAGCCCAAGAAGTCAAATCTCACATATAGCTATAAATAAGGGTAATATCAATAGACAATGCTTAAATACATAGCGTATTAGTATAAAGAATATAACCTTAGAGTATATACAATGAAAAGACAACTCCGATCTTTAGGCGAAGACTCCAAATCCATAGGGACAACTGACTGGTTGATCGCAAGCCTAATTCCTCTAAACTTTAGCAACCTAGTACCCATCTGGGATCTTTATCCAAAGATTTGAAAAGTAAAGCAAGCGTACGTACATGTCGTACTCAACAAATATAATATGGGGTTCATGAGGCTCAAAAGGCTGACACTGGTTTAACTACGATTAGCTTTTAATGAGTCATCTTTTAGCAATTGGGTGGCAACAAGTTTATCACAAGCCCATAAACACATGATCAGGTAAACATGAATAATGAATAGCATAAATAATAATCATTAGCGAGCATCTTTATCATCAGTGTTCATCATCATTAACCATTAGTGATCACATATTCCGTAAATGTTCCAAGGCCGCTCGTGACCGTGAGCACGGCTGATATACCAGTTTTACAATCTACAGAGGTTGTACACTTTCACTGTGAGTCATGATTTACCCTTCCAAGGAAGGTCGGTAGGGTTCACTATGAAGCCTTTCAAAGGTTTGCCTAACAAGTTAGGGCCATTAGATTCACTCAGCAAACAGATATAGGAACCCCCAGTCGAATGGCACAATGACATGCAGCCTATACACATAAGAGTAGAGGCTGTCCTATACCCAATTCATCAAGCCATTCTTATGCCAATAAAGATAACCACTAACAAGCTAGAAAAGGTCCTCATATTGAGCTAAAGCCAGAGCCATATAGCCCTCATAGTTGTACTATAAGTCCCAGATGATCACTTACATATAAGTCCTTAGGGAGAGGAATCTAGAGCACCATAAAAATAGCCCAATGCTCTAGCCCCTTGTTCCATGTTGCTAAAAAGTATCTTTTAATGTTTATTGCAAATTACATTAGTCAAGTTATAAGATCATGGTTGTAGTTGAGCACTAGCATCATACTACCCAATGCAATAACCCAAAGATATCAAGGTACAGGGTAACAAAGTACTAGGGAATCCTTAGTGGCAGTCAAGGTACATGTAGTATGAATTAAATGATTAAAGGTGTATAGGACAACAAGGAAGATCCTATGCTATACTTACCTTAAAACACCGATCCTTCGGTAAGCTTTAATCTTCAACACTCTTCTTCTTCTTCTTCTTGATCACCACGTACATCTCATCGACTGGACGTAGTCATAAAGCACCACACAAGCATCCATACAATCATACACGAAGCAAATAATAAATCTAAATAAGAATAGTACACCAATGATAGAAAAATAAGTAAAAAAGTTTGAAACATGATTCTACGCATTACTACGAACACATAGCCACGAGAAGCACTCTAATCGGAGCTATGGTTAAAAAGATACATCTACCGATAGATTTACTTTATACATGGAAAAGAAAACTATAGGCCTTATTCATTTTAAATATAGATAGAATATTTTATGAATACTATAAATTGAATTAAGTCAAATTTAGATTTGAATTGTAAAACTAAAGTAAAACAGATCATGTTTTATTTATAAAACCCAGTTGCACAATTATTAATCAAGATATGATTTAAACCATGAAATTTCAGAAATGGTAATATGGTAAACACTGTTACTAATGCATAGACCTTATCGCTATGAATCTAACGCAACTTGAATGGACTAAAACAGAGTTAAAACACAGAAGATATGATTTAAACAAGATTTCCTTTAATAAAATAATAGATTAAATCTAATCACGAATTTTAAAAGTTGAAGACATATCTAACAGTAGTATAAACATATAGATTATGAAATTACGAACCTAACGCTAGTTGAACAGATCAAATCGGAGTTCAAACGAAGAAACTATGAACAAAAGAGTTTAAGTGGCAAAACTATGAATATTTTGAACTATTTTCAGATTTAAAATAATTAAAAATCAATTTAAAAACAATCTCTGGACCAAGCGTCATTTTTGGAAAAGTGCAGGGGTCAAAACGGATGATCTAGGGCATTTATTGAAATACTTTTGAATACTACTGGACCGTGGGTTTATTTCGGGAAAACATAGGGGCCTTTGTGCTAGAGGTACGGCGGCAGGCGCGCGCTGACTGGGTCATCACCAACGTGGAGCCACATGGCGGATCGGCATAAGCGGGTTCACGGTGAACCGGCTCGCGTGGCATGGTAGGTGGGGTTCACGGGTCCACCATGGACCAGTTACGAAGGGGTATGGATCGGATCTAATCTGGATCGTTCATCTAAGATCGGATGAATTGGAGGGGACTAGCGAGGCCGGCCAGCCAAAACAGGACCGAGCACGGTGGCACCATGGTCAGAGGTGGGCCATGCATGCAGGAAACAACCTATGGGTCACGGTTAACCGAACTGAGAGCACCGGAAGAACAAGGAGATGACGGCGAGCTCGTCTAGGTGGTTTTACCTCGGTGCGGGGCGCACGGCGAGGCGGACGGCATTGGTGGCAGCGCTAGGTCTGCGGTGGCTTGACGAGGGTAGCTACAGCTCCAAAGCTTGGGATGGAGGCGGCGGGAACAAGGCTAGGTGTTTATGAGGTAGGGGCGGCTTAGGGCACAAGGCACGGAGGGGCATGGCTACAGTGGAGTCGGGCGACAGCGGTGGAATCCATCCCAGACACGCACGAGAGGAAGAAGGCGTAGCTGACAAGTGGGGCTCAGCTATTGTGACAGAACCGCCCAATTTATACAAGATCAAGTACGGTTGTCCCCGCTAACACGTTGACACACCCATACTTTCACTCATATAAACCCGGTAGTCCGCCGAGTGTCCCGAAAGACCTCGGTAAATCAACATTACAACCAAGATCGCGTGATTAAGCAAATACACATCACATACATCGGGTTGCAGCGGAAATAATATTACAAAGGAGTTAACAAATAGTAGTACAAGTTTGGGGTTTCAAAACCGATTAGTGAAAACAACATAGCTTTCAAATGATTACATTAATATAAGTTCCAAATATATTGCTAGCATAGTGACATCATCCGACAAAAGTATATAGATGAGAAGTAAGTATAGAATCACCGAGCCCACCGGTGGTTAGCCACCATCATCAACAGGTCGAGAACATCACCTACAACAAGGTGGGATAAACCCTGAGTACTCGAATGTACTCAGCCAGACTTACCCGTCTTAAACCAAAATAAAGCGACAACAAGGATTATGCAAGGCTTTCTTTAGTGGGCTAGCTGACTTGTTTGCGAAAAGCATAAGCTATCATGAAGAAACCATTTTAAGTACTTTGCATCATCTTTATTATGACCTATCCATCTAGGTAAGCACCTGTACTATAGCAATCACTTGATTAACCAATAACATCCAGTTACCAATTTATATTTAGCATATCCCGTACCATCCAGATAACCATCATTGTTCCATAATAATTACTACGATGCAGTAACTCGAGTCAAGTGCTCACTATCCAGGAGCGATGGCGATTCAAATCGATTCCTAACCAGCTGGTGATTTATTCCTTACACAAACCTCACTCACCCGCTAAAGTGAGATATTGATCACCGAGTCAACTTTCCAGGTATCTCGAGTTTGCTAGGAACCACATGTACCCGGGGGCCGACCGACTGCACTTTGGCCTTATCATCCCGCCCCCGTGTCCTACCACACCTGCTCCGGCACAGTGCGTTGCGGGCAATCTACTCGGCCCGAAAAATCTCCCAGCTTCGCGGTCGGAAGGTACTTTATCCGGCCAGCTAAATGTAAGGCATGCGTTCAACATGACTCGAGGCCCAACAACGGTCGGTCCTTAATCGACACAGACGGAAACTAACAGCACCCCAGAACCCTGTCTGGTTGCCTCCAACTTTTTCCGTCCGGTCTCCAATTATCCATCACACATGGTTAATTCCAGGATATCATTCCTTCCATAGCTAAATTCTTCCAGTAACCACCTATAATGTAGGTGACCGGATATCACCGATCGCTACCGGTCTAAGCAAGGCTAAGCAGTTATTCGATCCTGACCTAACAGGGTAAAAAGGTAATAAGGTAGGCAAGGATAGTAATAAATGCATCAACGGTTTCAATCAACTCCTACAACTTAATGCAACAATATATAACTCATATATAGAAAGAATTGCTTTTATAAATTAGGAGACTTATAATGCTCCGGGGCTTGCCTGGGATCCGCCACAAGTCAGTTCAGTTAGCTTGCACCATCCTGGTGACATCACAGGTCCTAACACTTGCTTAGTCCTTCCATCTTCGGGATAGATCCATCAAACACCGTCTTCGGGTTTGGCTCCAACATCACGTCCTTCACGTGGTGCATCTAGCGTACCTAGATGAGATGCAATATGCAAGTGCATAAATATCAAGAATAGTACCATGAGACGCAACACAAAATAGCAAGCAAGACAAGCATAGTTTACACTAACACACTTAACAATATACAAGCAAACACTATAATTGGAATCTGCCAATTTCTGGACATGCAAACAGCAGCTACAAGATTTAGCTATAACTGGAGTTATACAAATCCAAATGACTTGCAAGAAGACATTATGGAAAGCTTATGAAATTTTCTACAATTCATATTAAATCATCTTAGCATAATTCTCAAGTTAACTAAGTCAAATATATCCATTTACAGAAACTGGTCTACAATTGACAGAAAACAGCCATTTCTGAAACCCAACTTTAAACAGGCATAACTCTTAAACCACAAGGCCAAATACCACCAAATTTTAACAGCAGCTAGATACATGGATTATCTACAACTTTTGTATAAACAAGTTTCACAACAAGGCACATTATCATAAAGAACTTTGCTAGGTTCCCAGATCTGTCCATAAACCACATCGGCAAGAAAATAATTATTAACTCACGTTGCAAACACATAATTGGGCAAGACCAACTTTACCAACATTTCACACATGACTAAAGAACACCAGAAAACCTAGTGTCCATGACCAAATAAATTCTTTTAATGCATTTCTTAATTTATTTTAGATAACAAGGTGACTTAATGAACATATACCAAAAGTGCACAATAACTTCTACAAAAATTACAGTGGCTCACATATCCTCTCAATAGTCTACTGTACAAATTTCACTTCATTTGGATATGTACAGCAACCTCTATGAAAAAGACAAGTTGCTAAAGCAAGAATTCATGTGAGAGCAAGATAAACCAATAACTCACTCATACTTCATCCAATACTCATGAAATTTTTACCACACATCAACTATCACATGAGTAGCATGCCACAAAAATTTCACTTCATTTGGAGCCCTAGATCTATAGTTATGAAAAATAACAAATTCAACTAGCATTACAACCTTACTGCACAAATCTATTTTTACCGCAAAATATTTAAACTAAAACATGCCATATTATAGATCCACTGCATAGACAATTTCACAAGGATTCCAAAAAGTCCTCATTTACTATTTTACGAATTTCCTATGAATTACTATGAATTTCCAAAGTTCTTGCAAAATAATTACAAACCAGTCCTTACGGTACTATTCACATGAGTCACTGACTTCGCAGTTAGGACCCTGAACTTCGTCGAATTCTAGTAGGAGGTCCCTGACGGAATTTTGAGCAGGGGAGGCCGTCGGAGCTCGCTGCTCCGGCCGTAGGAGGCCATGCCGTCGGCGGCTGAGGGGCGGGGGAGCACCAGGGGTCCCGCGCGCGCCCGCTGGTGGTCACGGATGGCCGAGAGGTGGCCCAAGGTGGACCGGCCATGTGCACCGGCGGTCGGAGGCGACGGCGGTCGGCGACTGCGGTGCTCCCAACGTGGTTTTGGACGGCGAGCACGAGCACGAGATGCAGGAGGTGAAGGCGAAGCTGTTGGTAGTCCTCAGGAGGAGTGGAGAGGCGCAGAGTAGCGGGAACGCAGTGACCGCGGAGCTCGGCGGCGGCATCCATGGCAACCGCAGCCATGGCGAGAGCAGAGGAAGTGAGGGCGAGTGGGAGGGCGAGCAAGTGAGAGCAGGGAGGAGTGGGGAGCGTCTGGCGCGCGTTATGGAGGAGCAGAGCACAAGGAGGCACGCGGCACGCGGCGGAGAGTAGGGGCGCAGCTCGGGCATGGCTGCCACGCACGGCCACGCGTCGTTCACAGAGGCATATTCCCGAATAGGTGGCGTGCAGCAACGTGGGCACGGTGGGCGCTGTTATTGGGCCATCTCTGGGCTGATTAAGACCTTGGGCCCAAAACAAAGTTTGAAGCCCGCGAACTGCTCTACATTTTTCATTTAGAGACCAAGATCATTAGAGCTCTTCAACAGCGGGTAATTAAGCCACAAACTGCTAGTGTCAGCGCCTTGATAACGGTCACGAAAATTCACTTTCGGAGGTCAAAACTCGGTCAAACTCAGTGCAACTTTTTGCATGCTCTTCTCCATAGTATAACCTTCAACTTCTCTTTTTGGACCAACTCAAGTTGCTTAATGAATTTCGGAGAACGCGGAATGCCAACGTCGTTGCTTAGCGAAACTGACTTAGAATAATTCTAAGTGTTGAAATCAGCAGCAGGTTCCAACTTCGAGCCTCTGTTTGGCTTATTTCCAAGTTGATCTAGCTCTTGGTCCAAAAACAAAGTTTGTTCTACATGATATGTACTACAACTTTTATTTAAGGTCCAACCTCAAAAATGGTATAGAACCTACTGTTCTACTTTGACCAAAGTAGGATCACGATGATACTTAAATTATCCTTTTTGATCCATTGGAGCATTTTCTTGGTATTTGCTCAACATGAACCCTTCATGACTTTTGTTGTAGAGTTCATCTAGAGTCATTTGGGCAAGGTTGCAAGGTTTGGTGAACAATCTAGAATTCCATTCACTTTATAAAACGATCCAAGCAAGGACATAACTTGTCATTTCATGTGACTTCTTGATTCCAAACTTCACGAAACTTTTCCATGGATCAATATAGATGGTTATTGATGTGAGACACATGAAGATATTCCAATAACACCACCCAAGCATATATCTTGAAAAGGGGTCTATAGGCGAGCAAAGGTGCAATCTCCAAGTTTAGGTTGGGGCTCGTTTCTATAGGTTTGACCTTGACATCTTCATCATCACTTAATATACCATGTTTTAGCTCAAACCCATTGCTTAACTGGTGGCAAACACCTGGGGTGTTACAGCTATCAGCCGGAGGAAGGAGAGAAGAGGCGCGGCGCCTGCGGCTGCGCTGGGCTGTTGGCTGCTGGGCCGCTAAACGAGCCGCTGCGGGAAATAAGAGGTCGCGCGAGTAAGCGGGCTATGCATGTAAGCCAGCCAAGCTGGGCTACGGCGGAAGCGAGCCTGCGGAGGGGAAAGAGCAGGCCGGTGCTGGGCTGCCTGTGGCCATGGGCTACAAGAGAGAGAGGGGGAGAGAGGGAGTTTTATTCTTTTCCTTTTCTATTTCTTTTCTTATTTGAAATCCCAATTCAAATATGGTTTAAATTTCTTTGAACCAAATCAAGTTAAATATTAATTCAAATATTCTTTTCAATTCAAATAAAAATGGAAAATTTTAGTAGGCTTTCAAAAATAAAATTTATAACTTTTAAATTCTTTTATTTCCCAATTCCCTTTTATTTCAAAGCCATTTTTAATTTATTTTTCAAAAGCATTTTAAATTCATTTCAAATTTTGGATTTAACCACTCATTACAATAAACCAAATGCACCGGCATGTATGCACAACCATGTTGCTAAGCCTTATGATGAATTTCAATTTAATAAAAAAATTTATTTCCCTATATTTCATGAGCACAAAATTCAGAAATAAATCCTTTTAAACCTATTTTTTAAAAGAGGCAAATTTTAGGGTGTTACAATTCTACCCCCATTAAGATGAATTTCATCCTCGAGATTCGGACGATGTCGACTATGAGATAGGGATACTTGGTCTCTAGATTCTTCTTTACTTCTTCGTATAGTTCCATCGTCTTGGTGAGGATTCCACGTTACTTTACATACCTTACTGCAAACAAGTCTCAGGTATCTCCAATCACTAGGCCACCTTTCCTTTTTAGTCCATAATCTCAATTCTCTTTCTTAAGATATCCACCTTCCAATGAAGCCTGACAAATCTCTTGGTCAGAAGGAAATTCTACTACCATTCTTCAAAACATTAATGATTCCGATCAAGTTGCTCAAACTTAGAATACAATTCTTAGTCCTCGGTGTCACCCAAACCTTCTTAGCACAATTCCATTGCTAAGGTCATTGACCATGACTTTGCTCCTTGAAGTAATAGCACTTTTCTAAGTCATAACCAATTTCATTCCAACAAGGATATCACAAGTTGAAGACCAACTTAGTAAAGATGTCCTGTAGACTCTTGTGATCCTCCTATATGTCACTTTTACTTAAAAAATAGTATGCCCATGCTTCACAATGGATAATTCCAGTTAACATGTTAGGTAGTTTAACTCATGCTTCCTTAGCTGACTTAATGAACAAGCCACTTCTTTTCTTCTCGTATAAGGACACATCCCACATCTTTGGGTACCATCACGCTTGTGCTACGCAAACTAGAACGTATGATACTTCATCTTACAAATTCTTTCACTTGACTACCCCCTTAAGAAAAGATAAACTAGGGGACACAAGAAGGGTAGCTTGGAACTTCTTCTAGATGAGCTAACTAGTATCAAGATGTTCTGCCGAATTATACTCTTGTGTATGGGCAAGAACAAGAAACCTGAAATTCCTCGCGAGATAAAAAACAGCAGCACAGTAAAACAGTTGTAACTCCTATTCTGTTAATCCAATGAAGTTGTAGCTTATACCGTTGGAAAGCTTATAAAATTATCCACAACTGCTTTGTAGAACTCTTTTCCAGATTCCCTAGATGACTTGGTCGAAAATAGTACACAACAGAAACTGTTCTGGGTTTCGAACAGCACAGATGCATCGCCTTGTGATTTTCGTATCTCCATAACCAAAATAGCTATCAAGCTGATTCTTACAATCAAAGAAAGATATTGAAGCCTACTATTATCCAGAATTTTCTCATAATTTTTGGTCATCCAAGATTAGAGATATAAGCCAATAAGGATAGGTTGCTCCTAAAGACAGGATAGGAAGAACAGAAGAAAATCAAAACCCACCTTTTTATTGCACTAATCCTTATACATTAGGCCTATAAACTAAATGAAATTGTGGGAACACCCAACAAAATCATTGCAATCATTACAAATATTCAAAACAATCATAAGCATAATGACAGTTCAACAAAGCAATAAAGGTGCACAATTAAATCATTGACTCAACTTGCAATACTATCATCCTTATTGTACTAGGGGTAACAATCCTAAGACTTATCTTTAGATTACGCAAGAAGGTGATGAGGTACAGTTCTAAAAGCATATCAAATCAAGGAGTGAGGATAAGAACAAAGACTTCAAAATAAGCACCAAGGTAAAGATGAATAACAAGGGTAGAGATATAGTAGAGAAGAAAATATCAAGGTTCATAGAGCAAGGATTTTTGTAGCAACTTCTAAACCTTAGAACGACTAGTTTCTACTAGACTTGCATCCTACAGTCAGCATTGCTCTGATACCACTTTGTAGCACTCGGTTTTAAGAACAAAACCAGATACGCACCATATGTGAGCCTAGGAAGTCAAATCTCACATATAGCTACAAATAAGGGTAATATCAATAGACAATGCTTAAATACATAGCATATTAGTATAAAGAATATAACCTTAGAGTATAGATAGCGAAAAGACAACTCCGATCTTCAAACGAAGACTCCAAATCCACAGGGACAACTGATTGGTTGATCACAAGCCTAATTCCTCCAAACTCTAGCAATCTGGTACCCATCTAGGATTTTTATCCAAAGATTTGAAAAGTAAAGCAAGCGTAAGTACATGTCATACTCAATAAATATAATATGGGGTTCATGAGGCTCAAAAGGCAAACACTGGTTTAATTGCGATTAGCTTTTAATGAGTCATCTTTTAGCAATTGGGTGGCAACAAGTTTATCAGAAGCCCATAAACACATGATCAGGTAAACATGAATAATGAATAGCATAAACAATAATCATTAGTGAGTATCTTTATCATCAGTGTTCATCATCATTAACCGTTAGTGATCATCTATTCCGTAAATGTTCCAAGGCTGCTCGTGACCATGAGCACGACTGATATACCAGTTTTACACTCTATACAGGTTGTACACTTTCACTGTGAGTCGTGATTTACCCTTTCGTACGAGGTAGCTAATCTCTTGACCCACTTCCAAGGAAGGTCGGTAGAGTTCACTATGAAGACTTTCAAAGGTTCATCTAACAAGTTAGAGCCATTAGATTCACTCAGCAAATAGATATAGGAACCCCCAGTCGAATGGCACAATGACATGTAGCCTATACACATAAGAGTAGAGGCTATCCTATACCCAATTCGTCAAGTCATTCTTACACCAATAAAGGTAACCACTAACAAGCTAGAAAAGGTCCTCATACTGAACTAAAGCCAGAGCCATTTAGCCCTCATAGTTGTACCGTAAGTCCCGGATGATCACTTACATATAAGTCCTTAGGGAGAGGAATCTAGAGCACCATAAAAACAGCCCAATTCTCTAGCCCCCTTGTTCCATGTTGCTAAAAACATCTTTTAATGTTTATTGCAAATTACATTAGTCAAGTTACAAGATCATGGTTGTAGTTGAGCACTAGCATCATACTGCCCAATGCAATAACCCAAAGGTATCAAGGTACAGGGTAACAAAGTACTAGGGAATCCTTAGTGGCAGTCAAGGTAGACACATGTAGTATGAATTAAATGATTAAAGGTGTATAGGACAACAAGGAAGATCCCATGCTATACTTGCCTTAAAACACTGATCCTTCGGTTAGCTTTAATCTTCAACGCTCTTCTTCTTCTTCTTGATCACCACGTACATCTCACCGACTGGACGTAATCATAAAGCACCACACAAGCATCCATACAATCATACATGAAGCAAACAATAAATCTAAATCAGAATAGTACACCAATCATAGAAAAATAACTAAAAGAGTTTGAAACATGATTCTACGCATTACTACGAACACACAGTCACGAGAAGCACTCTAATCGGAGCTACAGTGAAAAAGATACATCTACCGATATATTTACTTTATACGTGGAAAAGAAAACTATAGGCTTCATTCATTTTAAATATAGATAAGATATTTTATAAATACTATAAATTGAATTAAGTCAAATTTAGATTTGAATTATAAAACTAAAGTAAAACAGATCATGTTTTATTTATAAAACCCAGTTGCACAATTATTAATCAAGATATGATTTAAACCATGAAATTTCAGAAATGGTAATATGGTAAACATTGTTACTAACACGTAGATCTTGTCGCTATGAATCTAACGCAATTGAATGGACTAAACAGAGTTAAAACGCAGAAGATATGACTTAAACAAGATTTCCTTTAATAAAATAATAGATTAAATCTAATCATGAATTTTAAAAGTTGAAAACATATCTAACAGTAGTATGAACATGTAGAGTATGAAATTATGAACCTAGCGCAAGTTGAACGGATCAAATCAGAGTTAAAATGAAGAAACTATGAACAAAAGAGTTTCAGTGGCAAAACTATGAATATTTTAAGCTATTTTCAGATTTAAAATAATGAAAAATCAATTTAAAAACAATCTCTGGACCAAGCGTCATTTTTGGAAAAGTGCAGGGGTCAAAACGCATGATCCAGGGCATTTATTGAAATACTTTTGAATACTACTAGACCGCGGGTTTATTTCGGGGAAACATAGGGGCCTTTGTGCTAAAGGTACGGCGGCGGTCGGCGCTGACTGGGTCGTCGCCAGCGTGGAGCCACATGGAAGATCGGCATAGGTGGGTTCACGGTGAACCAGCTAGTGTGGGCTGGTAGGCGGGTTCACGGGTCCACCGTGGACCGGTTACGAAGGGGTATGGATCGGATCTAATCTTTATCGTTCATCGAAGATCGGACGGATGGGAGGGGACTGGTGAGGCCGACCGGCCAGAATAGGACCGAGCGCAGCGGCGCCATGGTTGGAGGTGGGCCATGCATGTGGAAAACAACCTATGGGTCACGGTTAACCGAACCGTGAGCACCGGAAGAACGAGGAGATGACGGCGAGCTCGTCTAGGTGGTTTACCTTAGTGCAGGGCGAACGGAGGTCACAGGGCACACAGCGAGGTGAATGACGTCTGTGGCAGCACTAGGTCTGTGGTGGCTCAGTGAGGGCAGCTACAGCTCTGAAGCTTGGGATGGAGGCGGCGGGCACGGGGCTAGGTATTTTATGAGGCGGGGGTGGCTTGGGGCACAAGGCACGGAGGGGCATGGCGCAGCGGAGTCGAGCGACAGCAGTGGAATCCATCCTAGACACACACGGGAGGAAGAAGGTGCAGCTGACAAGTGGGGCTTGGTTGTCAGCCGGAGGAAGGAGAGAAGAGGCGTGGCGCCTGCGGCTACGCTAGGCTGCTGGGCCGCTAAACGGGCCGTTGCGGGAAATAAGAGGCCGCGCGAGTAAGCGCGCTACGTGGGTAAGCCTGCCAAGCTAGGCTGCGGCGAAAGCAGGCCTACGGAGGGGAAAGAACGGGCCGATGCTGGGCTGCCTGCGGCCACGGGGCAGAAGAGAGAGGGGGAGAGAGGGAGTTTTATTCTTTTCCTTTTCTATTTCTTTTCTTATTTCAAATCCCAATTCAAATATGGTTTAAATTTCTTTGAACCAAATCAAGTTAAATATTAATTGAAATATTCTTTTCAATTCAAATAAAAATGGAAAATTTTAGTAGGCTTTCAAAAATAAAATTTATAACTTTTAAATTATTTCATTTCCTAATTCCCTTTTATTTCAAAGCCATTTATAATTTATTTTTCAAAAGCATTTTAAATTCATTTCAAATTTTGGATTCAACCACTCATTACAATAAACCAAATGCATCGGCATGTATGCACAACCATGTTGCTAAGCCTTATGATGAATTTTAGTTGAATAAAAAAATTTATTTCCCTATATTTCAAGAGCACAACATTTAGAAATAAATCCTTTTAAACCTATTTTTTTATAAGAGGCAAATTTTAGGGTGTTACATTCAGCAAGTACGGTTGCATCAATCCGGTGGGCCTCCATTGGTTTTCTATAAGTACCGTCATGGCTTATACCTTTGTTCGTACGGCTGCATCGATCCGGTCGACCTCCAATTGCGACTCTGGTATGAGTTAGTTATCGACTCTTGTCTAGTTCAAGTACGGCTGCATCGATCCGGTCGACCTCCACTGCTTGAACTAGATAAAGGTCAACTTATCGGCTCTATCTAAGGGTAGCATTCCTTTAGGTAGATTCATTAAATTACCAATATTGATTATTGCTTCCATTGTTTATTTAATTATAGCAATATCACTTCACCCGATTGTGATTGATCTAGATCGGCCTTATATCATTTTTAACCCATCGTTTGTTGATCTAAAATTTAATCTAATCTGCACTTTAAACGATGAGTTATGTTTTATCGGTTGTTTTATATCAACCTTGACCGTACATAGCGTGCGGTTAAGGCATGTCTAATTTTGAGTAGATCTATTGGCTAGCGAAAACCATTTCACGGCCCGTTATCATGGCCTGTGTGATTCTGCCTCACACCCCACTGTTAGTACCATGGAGTGGGGATCATTATTTGGTAGATCTGTTCCTAAGAGGGCATGATCTTAACTGTGTGCTATGTCTGAATCGGCTGTTTAGCCGATATCGAGCGCTTTCACAAACAATTCACATCATAAGGTTGTTGAAGTAGCAATAGGTTGAAAGATGTGTTAGCCCCATGATCTTATTATTGTATTATGGCCTGCATGATTCTGCCTCATGCCCCACTGATATTAGTAATAAGTTAGGGTCGTTGAGTCTATTGTTGTTTCTATGGCCTGCATGATTCTGCCTCATGCTCCACTGGTCAGAGCGATAGATGAGATCTAATATGTTCATTAGATTTATTTCTATTAAACGGTTGAATGATGATGAACTATTTCTTTGATAAAAGGAGTTCAATTACTTGCAGTCATTGGCTTAGCGTGAATTAATTAGTTTGATATCCTTTTTCTAGTGACTAATATCTGTCTAAACAATGATATTCATCTAGAATGATAATCGGTTCTTCTT
This sequence comes from Miscanthus floridulus, assembly GCF_019320115.1. NCBI lineage: Eukaryota > Viridiplantae > Streptophyta > Magnoliopsida > Poales > Poaceae > Miscanthus > Miscanthus floridulus. The sequence continues at coordinate 17,365,839 of NC_089591.1, read as the reverse complement.
ACACAACCCCATGAGCTTTAATCGATTTATTCTTATGAATATGCTGGAATCGACTATTTAGTCGATCTCCTTTTATATCGGCTATTACAACCGCACATTCAGGACTGTCTGGCAACACCGACACGTTCCGCCCTTAATTACTGATAAACTTTCTCTCCTTGTCAATTACAGGGTCAAATTGACTGGCACGTCTTGAGAGAAGTGCGTAGGATCGACCATCCCTGCACTGAAGCTAGGTGGATCCTCAGCTCCATCGAGCGGACCCTTTCGGCTTGCTTGTGTGTCCTCGGCGCAGGACAAAATTCCGTGTCGACACGTGTTTTTGGCACGCCTGGTAGGACCCCACAATCGTCATGGCGGCTCACAACAACAATGACATCCTTATGATACATTACGAAGATCTACCTAATGGAGATAAAGGTGTCATCAGCAAAGCTATAGAAGAGTTTCAGAACAAGTGTTTGTTGTCCTACAACAAAACACGTGACAACACAATTGTTTAGAAATTTCCACTACCAAGAGTTCTATTGCATGGGCAGATAGATACAACTGAAGCTGAAGACAGGCGTTTCTTTATGGAGGTTGTAGACAAATCTATTCGTGATGCCATATCAAGCCAAAATGAAGTTTTCTTGGACACATTCCACAATGCCATGAATGAAGCGATTCATGGGTGTCCAGTTGGTCAAGCTGGGCTGACTTATTACAACATTCCATATCCGTCGACCCAAGAGACTAATCAAGTCGGTACCAGCCATCAAGAAGCAGCACCGACTAGTAATGGTGATGTCCAAGTAGTTTACGATTCATCTGAAGAGACTCAATGAATTACTACAAATCAGATATAGTACAATCCTGGACCATCAGTACAACATGTGCAACAGCCGGTGGGGCAAAGTCAGAACGGGTTCCACAAGGATATCACTATGGATCCGACTATAATACCTTTCACATGATTCCAAATCTAGGGTATCAAGGCACATAGGATTTCAATCCATAGATGGGTCAGCAAGTATAGAGAAATCCAAATTCAAATGCTGATGAGTTACTACTGAAGGTGGCCGAGATGATGAAAAATCAATTCGGTCTAAAGCCAAAAGGGCTGACCTTTTTGTACAAACGCCCATGTCCAGAATGGTATGATTTGGTCGCTCTTCCCACAAATTATAGGCTCCCAGAATTCGCTAAGTTCACTTGCCAAGACAGTACAAGCACGATAGAACATGTTAGTCGGTATCTTACACAATTGGGTGAAGCATCAGTTGAGGATGTCCATTGAATTCGTTTCTTCTCCTTATCCCTATCGGGGCCAGCCTTCACTTGGTTTTCATCACTACTAGTCAATTCTATTGTCAATTGGGCTAACCTAGAGAAGAAGTTTCAAACATATTTTTACACTAGGACTAGAAAAAAGAAGATTACCGATCTGACAACTATAAGACAGAAGACTAATGAATCTAGCACTGAGTTTCTTCAGAGGTTCCGAGAGACTAGGAACTTATGCTTCTCCTTAAACTTGGCTAATGATCAACTAGCTGCTTTAGCTATTCAAGGAATGCTGCCAATGTGGAAAGAAAAGCTACTGGACAAGAATTTGATAACTTGGGTCAATTGGCTCAATGAGTGGTAGTGCGCAATAGCCAATTCCAGAGTATGTGCAAAGATACCTGATTTCAGAAAAGTACCATAGTGGTCGAGGCTTACAATCCATACTCAGTCGATGATGGCTATGAAGATGAAGAAGAAGAGGTTGCTGCGGCTGAATGGAATTAGGGCAAGAAAATAGTAATGGTGTCAAATCCTTGGGGAAGAGGAGTCGAGGAGAGCTATGACTTTGATGTCACCAAATCAGACAAGCTCCTCGATTTCTTGCTTGAGAAAGGGCAAATCAAACTACCCAATGGTCATGTTATGTTACCCCCTAATTAGTTGAAGAATAAGAAGTTCTGCAAGTTCCATAATGCTACTTCTCTTTCCACTAATGAATGTAGAATCTTTCGGCAGCATATACAGAGGGTTATTCAGCAAGGGAGGCTCAAATTTGATACGCCTTGGAAAATGAAAGTTGATGATAATCCTTTCCTAGGAAATCAAAACATGGCTGATGCTGGGCTACTCAAAGGAAAGACTAAGGTCCTAACATCAACCAAATCAAAAAAGCCAGAATAGTCGATCCTGAGATGCAAATATCGGCCGACGAATAGAGGGAAATTAAGAGACGTCGCGATGAGCAAAAGAGCCAATATGAGCAGGGAGGAACATCAAAAGCAGGGACAACAAAGCCGCGAGTTACATCTTGGATTCTGTTGAATAAGTGGCAGCAATAGAAGGAAAAGGATTATCAGTGTTGGTTAAAGGATCAAGAATACCAGCGTCAACTAGAAAGAGAAAGGTATGAAAGGAATCAAGCCAAATCACATTGGAATTGTCCTTTCTTCAAACATTACTGGAATAAAGGTTTGAAGTTGCCTACCAGACATGATGGTCTAGAATGCAGCAATTAGTATTGGGAGTTTAGGCAATCTCAAACCAACCGTCGGTCTATCCATACTCAAGATGCATATCATCATAATAACATGGATCGGTGCTTAAAAATGGAAGTGTTCATGATCGGCTTGGAAAGCGAATTGTTGACCATGGAGAAGAAGGCAATGAAGGAAAATATGTTCGGCAGGAAGGCCAATGGTGTCCAGGAGATTTAACAAGAAGCCAAAAGAGAAGGGTGCAACACCTAAGGAATAAAGAGTTGGAACAGGCTCAGGCATCCGGTAAACCACAAGTATGGCATACTAAGCAGACAACCGATAGAAAGCAACCATCGGCTAATATCCAAATGGCTTTTCTGCTGCCATCAGAATTCAGAGTCAATGATGAAAGCCAACAGCCGATCCTAGCAGTCGGCTTTGAAGATTTGTATTAATGGATAATCCGATAGATGGTATAGATGACAAACTAGGACATGGCTTCATGTCGGCCGATGAATTAGAAGAAGTAGATATTGGTCCTAGAGATTGACCTAGGGCGATGTACGTAAGTGCTAAGTTGAATCCAGAGTATAAGAGAGAATTAATTGATTTATTAAAGGAATTTAAAGACTGCTTTGCTTTAGAATATTATGAGATGCCTGGTTTAGACTGGTCAATTGTTGAACATCGGTTGCCAATCAAACCCGAATATCAATCGTTTAAACAAGCTCCAAGGAGATTCAACCTGAACATGCTCGATGATATAAAAAAGGAGACTGAAAGGTTACTAGAAGCAAAATTTATCCGATTGTGCCGATATGTAGAGTGGATATCGAATGTTGTCCTTGTATATAAGAAAAATGGAAAATTGAGAGTTTGCATTGATTTCAGGGATCTAAACAAAACCACACCCATGGATGGTTATCCAATGCCGATAGCTAATATGTTAGTGGATGCAGTAGCTGGGCACAAGGTTATTAGCTTCACGGACGGTAATGTAGGATATAACCAAATTTTCATGGCTGAGGAAGATATAGCAAAGACTGCCTTTAGATGCCTTGGCGTAATCGGTTTGTTCGAGTGGGTTGTGATGACCTTTGGTCTAAGGAATGCTAGTGCAACTTATCAAAGGGCGATGAATTACATTTTTCATAAGTTGATCATCAAGATTGTTGAAATCTACATTGATGATGTGATGATAAAATCCAAAGGGTACAAAGAGCACCTGGCTGACTTGCGTTGGAATGCACAACAAAACATGGTTTAAAGATGAATCCTAATAAATGTGCTTTTGGAGTATCAGCTAGACAATTCTTGGGATTCATGGTCCACGAGAGAGAAATCAAAGTTGGGTAGAAAAGCGTAAAAGCAATTGATGAGGCAGTTCCCCCAACTACCAAAACAGAGTTGCAATCTCTGCTTGGTAAGATCAATTTCATCAGAAGATTCATTTCAAATTTGTCGAAAAGGATCATGCCATTTTCTCCCTTGTTGAAGTTGAAGAATGATCAAGAATTCAAGTGGGGTGACATACAACAGAAAGCGTTTGAAGAGATAAAAGAATACATGAAGCGTCCACCTATGCTGGTCCCTCCTCAGTAAGGTAAGTCTTTTAAGTTATACATATCGACTGATAAGAAGACAATTGGATTGGCCTTGATGCAAGAATTTGAAGGAAAAGAGAGAGTTGTTTTCTATCTGAGTAGAAGACTACTGGATCTAGAGACAAGATATTCTCCCACCGAGAAGTTATGCTTGTGCTTATATTTCTCTTGCACTAAGTTGCGACACTAATTGTTATCGGTTGAGTGTATAGTTGTTTCCAAGGCCGATGTGGTTAAGCACATGTTATCAATGCCAATACTGAATGGAAGAGTGGGAAAGTGGCTTCTTGCGTTATCAGAATTTGATTTGAAGTATGAATCGGCTAAAGCAGTCAAGGGACAAATAATGGCCGATTTTGTCACCCAGCATCATAAGCCAAGCATTGGTTATGTAGAGCCGATGCCTTGGACGTTATTCTTTGATGGATCATCATGAAAGCAAGGTGGTGGCATTGGTATTGTTATTATTTCACCTCAGGGGGCAAGTTTTGAGTTTGCTCTTCCAACTAAACCAATGATTACTAACAATCAAGAGGAGTATGAAGCTGTTCTAAAGGGACTTCAACTTCTTCATGAAGTAAAGGATGAAGCAATTGAAGTATTTGGAGATTCATAGTTAATTATTAATCAGTTGATCAGTCTATATGAGTGTAAAGAAGAGACTTTGAAAGGATACTATGATAAGTGCCAAAAGTTGCTCAAGGAGTTTCTTCATATCTCGTTCCAACATATTCTGAGAGCACAAAACCAAGAGGCTAATCATCTAGCTCAAAGTGCATTAGGATATCAAATGTTTCAAGAAGTCTTGAGTAGTGAAGCCTCAACTAATGATTGGAGGGTTGAAATAGCCGATTACCTTAGAGATCCGTCTCAGAAAGTTATCAGAAAGCTAAGGTATAAATTAGCTAAGTATGTTTTGTTAGATGATCAATTATATTATAAAATAATCGATGGGGTGTTGCTCAAATGTTTAAACCAAGAAGAAGCTAAGGTGTTGATGGGTGAGGTGCATGAAGAGATATGTGGGGCTCATCAATCGGCTTATAAGATGAAGTGGATCATTCATAGAACTAGATATTTTTGGCCAATGATATTGGAAGATTGTTTTGAATATTATAAGGAGTGCCAGGACTATCAACATTTTGGTAATATCTAGAGATCGCATGCATCAGCCATGAATCCAATAATCAAGCCATGGCCATTTCGATGTTGGGGAATTGATTTAATTGGCTAGATTTTTCTGCCTTCAAGCAAAGGACATAAGTTCATATTGGTAGCAACAGATTATTTCACTAAATGGGTTGAGGCAATTCCTTTGAAGATGGTAACCTCAAAGAACATGATTGATTTTGTTAGGGAGCACATTATGTGTCGTTTTGGGATTCCTCAAACTATGACTACCGATCAAGGGACAATGTTCACATCAGAAGAGTTTGGGGATTTTGCTGCTAGTAAAGGAATCAAGCTACTAAATTCCTCTCCTTACTATGCTCAGGCTAATGGCCAAGCAGAGGCGTCCAACCAGATTATGATCAGGTTGATCAAGAAAAAGATCAAGGAACAACCAAGGAAGTGGCATTCGATGCTAAATGAGGCACTGTGGGCATATAGAATGGCCTGTCATGGATCAATTAAAATGTCACCTTACGAACTTGTGTATGGCCATAATAAGTTCTTCCTTAGAAACTTCGGACTAGATCGAGACATGTTACACTACAGAATGATTTGTCAGACGAAGTCTACAAGAATCTTATGATAGACAATTTGGAGGACTTAAGTTGCCTTCGGCTGCGTGCTCTTGAAAATATCGAAGACAACAAACTGAGGGTTGCAAAATATTACAATAAAAAGGTCAAGATTAAGCAATTCTCTAAAGGAGACTTAGTCTGAAAAGTGAAATTGCCAATCGGGTCAAAGGACAGTAAATTCGGCAAATGGTCACCTAACTGGGAAGGACCTTATCGGATCAAACGTTGTGCGCCTGATAATGCTTATATTTTGGAAACACTAAGGGGAGAGGAAGAATTTGGCCGAGCAATCAATGGGAAATATCTAAAGAAATATTACCCTAGTGTTTGGATTAATACTTAATAACCAGCTTGTTCAGTCGTCAGCTCTGATAGCCGATATCAGAAAGGTATCGCCTATAGTGCAAAAAATAAGCCTGAAGTGGTAAAAGTCGGTACGATGCGTATCACCTATAGAAGCAAAGCAAACATGGATGAAGTGATGTGTATGAAGTACGAAACAAAGGAAAAATCACTTAAGACGAAGAAATTGTTTGCTAAATATCACCTATTACAAGCTACTATCTGGAAAACACTTTGCTTACTATATCGTCGGTCAGGGTGTTGAAGGCTACAGAGCTGGCGACGCTAGAAAAATCCTCAACCAAATGCTCATGCTCCCCAGGGTGCATTGCATCTGGAAAACCGTGGGGAAGAAGATGAAGATTGTGGCCAGAACAGGCTTATGCAGCAGCCAACGCCATGGCCGCACCATGACAAACACCATGAAGAGCGATCTCCCTGACACGGTTCAAGATGTCATGAAAGCGAACCATCGGAACGGCGCCCCTAGCATTGACAAATCCCACCGAGTGATCCACAACTAATCGAAGGCTTTCCAACTAAGTAGTTAGATCTAAAAAGATTTAAGGAAAGAATGATCAGAAATCTTGAAAGCAAAATTATGAAGAAGACAAAAAATTGTGGTAGGTGTCTCACCCACGATTCTGGCTTTAACTCTAGCCAACCTTTCCCCCACCGGGCTACGCTCAAGAGATGGTCGGCCTTGAATCATGGCCAAAGCTGATTCTACAAGGGAGAGGCAGCTGGCTAGGTTTTGATCAGTCTGATCAATGGAGTTAAGCAGATCATCATTTCTGATCTGCCTCCTTGGGTAGTAGGGGAGATGGTGGCGAATTGGTGCTGAAGGTGACCCCAAAGGCTGAATAGAGTCAACCCTTTGCTCCAAAACAATGGGAGCAGCCTAAGTTGCACCCTCTTGGTGATGAAGGCACTGGCGTGATGATACAGATCTATTGAGGGCCTCCTCAGCAGACCTCTTGCTATTCTCCATGATCTTGAACCTACAAGAAAAAACATGAACTATACTAAGGGTGCAGAAGGTTTGAGACGAAGCGGGTTGTTTTGATCCACGGCTGTGGCCCGTATATATAGCCCAGGAAGGCGAGAAGATAGATTTCACTAGGGGTGTGAAATTGGAATCAGAAATGGAAGCGAATCGGCACTCCAGGAATTTAGGGGACGGATAATGAAGAGATAACAGACTCAAACTTATTGCTTCCCCAAATTACAAAATATCGTGGGATGGATACAAAGGATTTACATTAACAAGAGATCAACTGATCAAGGCTTCTTTGGATTGAAGGGAGTTTGGGTCCCCACAAGGTCGAAGGTCATCGTGAACTGGATCAACATCGGCTCGTTGATAAAATTGTGCTAGGGAAGAGGAAAGGTCGCCCGCCTAACATATGCTTAGCCAATTTCTTAGTAAATTGAGGGACTATGGGAAAAAGCCTATGGCTTTCCTAGTGGGCGTTTGGAGGAGCAAACAAGGGAAAGGTGTCCATACATTTTAGCCCTCGCAAACACTAGAACAACTTTGTGAGCATGGAAAGAAGACTCAGGTGATATCACAAGAATTCTTCTAACCGCAATAGCTTGTCTTCTTGCTCAACGAGGCACTAGAATGAGCGACACAATCACCCTATACACAAGAATTCTTCTAACCGCTCAAGATCTTCATAGCAAAAGGATAGACCATGGAGGGTCTAGCAGAGTCAGGAGCACTCGAGGAAGCAGATAGAAGAGAAACATGGCTGAATTGTTAAGTTGCTCTCACTAGGGTCGGATAGACATTTTATAGCCAACTTGGAAGGATGAATCCAAGTGCCCATGAAGCAATGATGCTCTCGTAAAAGTTTTGAAGCATGGGCTCATGACCTGACATAGACAGTGAAAAATAGTGGACCCCAGATGAAGATTCTTTACTTGTGACTATGGACCTATCGGGGGCACAGACATGATAATTTTGGAATAAAATTACTTTTATTCCAAAATTGGGGGGCATGTGTTTACACCAGAATTTGGAAGAAGAGTCATAGGGACTCAAAAACTCCTAAGATCATGTCATCAAGGGATCAATTGCATGCAAATCAGAATCAGCTGATTCGAATGCAAAACTGGAATCGACTTTCTTTAGATAGCACCAGTAGATAATGACAAAGGCTATGATTGGCTCTAGGACGAGACATATTGGCCTCTACAAAAAAGGGAAAGATTAGAGTCCAAGTTATCTTAAATTAGGAATGTTTTCTCTAGGGTCAAAATTGTGATGAGTCGTGCTTAGACAGGAGTCGTGCGCAGGTCCCGGGTATAAATATCAAAGTACGACTATTGTAAAAGACACAATCAATCAAATACCAGTTATTTACTTTTTTTGGCTCCAGCCACCCCTTAGGAGTAGGAGTAGAGTAGATCTCACGAGTTCTTTAGCAAGTATGGCTACATCGATCTGGTCGACCTCCACTGCTTGTCTATAAGTACCGTCATGGCTTATACCTCTATTCGTACGGCTACATCGATCCGATTGACCTCCACTGTGACTCTGGTATGAGTTAGTTATTGACTCTTATCTAGTTCAAGTATGGCTGCATCGATCCGGTAGACCTCCACTGCTTGAACTAGATCAAGGTCAAGTTATTGACTCTATCTAAGGGTGGCATTCCTTCGGATAGATTCATTAAGTTACCGATATTGCTTATTGCTTCCATTGTTTATTTAATTATAGCAATATCACTTCACTCGATTGGGATTGATCTAGATTGGCCTTATATCCTTTTAAACCCATTGTTTGTTGATCTAAAATTTAATCTAATCTGCACTTTAAACGATGAGTTATGTTTTATCGGTTGTTTTATATCAATCTTGATCATACATAGCGTGCGGTTAAGACGTGTCTGATTTTGAGTAGATCTATTGGCTAGCGAAAACTGTTTCATGGCCTGTGTGATTCTGCCTCACACCCCACTATTAGCACCATGGAGTGGGGATTGTTATTTGGTAGATATGTTCCTAAGAGGGCATGACCTTAACTGTGCGCTATGTCTGAATCGGCTGTTTAGCTGATATCGAGCGCTTTCACGAACAGTTCACATCACAAGATCATTGAAGTAGTAATTGGTTGAAAGATGTGTTTGCCCCATGATCTTATTATTGTATTATGGCCTGCATGATTCTACCTCATGCCCCACTGATATCAGTAATAAGTTAGGGTCGTCGAGTCTATTGTTGTTTTTACGGCCTGCATGATTCTTCCTCATGCCCCACTGGTTAGAGCGATAGATGAGATCTAATATGTTTATTAGATTTATTTCTATTAAATGGTTGAATGATGATGAACTGTTTCTTTCATAAAAGGAGTTTGGTTACTTGCAGTCATTGGCTTAGCATGAATTAATTACTGTTGATATCCTTTTGCCAATGACTAATATCTGTCTAAACAATGATATTCATCTAGAATGATAACTAGTTCTTCTTACATGTTCCCATGAGCTTTAATCGATTTATTCTTATGAATATGCCAGAATCAACTATTTAGTCGATCTCCTTTCATATTGGCTCTCAGAGCCACACATTCGGGACTGTCTAGCAACACCGGCACGTTCCGCCCTTAATTACTGATAAACTTTCTCTCCTTGTCAATTGTAGGGTCAAATTGACTGGCATGTCTCGGAAGGAGTGTGCAGGATCGACCATCCCTACACTGAAGCTAGGTGGATCCTTAGCTCCATCGAGCAGACCCTTCCGGCTTGCTCGTGTGTCCTCGGCATGAGACAAAATTCCGTGTCGACAATATGATATAGTTCTAGCTTAGAAATCCTTCCGGTTCGAATCAAAGTACTTGGAAAATTTGTTTTTGATAAAATATTATAAAACCATAGTGTCACATACTCCTCAATGGTGATAAATTCCTACCAGAGCTATATACAAACTTGTAGGATACAAACCTTCCACATAAGCTACTTGCTTTGTATTGAGTTTTGTCAAGTCTTGTTGACCCTTGCTGAGAGATTTATCATGCTCCCAAGATCAAGATCATGTACACATCACATATATGTGCTACTTCCACACTAGAAGTATGCAAAAACATGTTTTTCATCCACCTCAAAATGTTTTACTCCTACATTAGGGGTGAACGCAAAAATATGTTTGTTAGGATTCCACCAAATAAATGCTCCAAGTTCTTTGTGAATATTCTGTTGAAAAGTTTTGTTGAAGAATGAGACATGGGCTATGCAAAAGAAAAAAAGAGAGAAAGAAAAAATGGACACAAAAGTGTCCAAGATATTGAAAATAATGGGTACTTAGATGCCTGCCTGAAAAAAAGAGAGAAAAAAGAAGAAAACAAAAATAGCCCTTGGTCTATTGCAAAAATATTTCCAAGTTTCAAGAGAGAGATATGTTTCTAAGGAGTATAGTAGAATTAGGTTAGCCACCAAATATTCCACACGCATGCACATCTTGATCTAATAGTATGATATTTTCCTCCTTGGATCTAGGATTTGACTTTACAATGTATGCAAGGTAAGTATGCTACATATTTTATCCCTACCTAAAACTCCACATAAGCTTTTTAGAAGTAGGATGACACAAAAGAAGGCAACACAGTGCTATGCTTGGTAAGGAATCATGCACCATTAAGTGATTTGAGAGTGCCATTTGAGGAGTATAAAGTGAACTACGCCTTTCTTGTGAAAATTTTAAAAACTCCAAGTTACTAAGATGAGAATTTGGAACAATTTCTTTGCTTTGAGAGTTGTTCCACTTTTCAACTGCTCAAGGAGATATGTTAGCCACTCCACATATCCTGTAGGTACAAGGAATGTTTTGGAATAATCCATATGCTAGTCCTATATCATGAAAAGCTATGTTTATGTTTATTCTAACCTTTACTCGAGGACAAGCAAAGAACAAGTGTGGGGGAACTTGTTGACGGTTGTTAATGTCAATTATAAACTATTAATATATCCTACATACACACTTAATTCCATCACCAAATATAGGTATAGGGTTTTAAACTAATGAATTCAATATGTTTTGGTGAATATTTGGATGCAGGAAGATTTCTCCAGAAAACAGCTCCCGAGACCACTGTCATACACTCTAAATAGGCAAACTAACATCATTAAGTGATTCAACTCGCGAAACCTACAAAAGTTGACTCAAGACGGAGCCTAGGTCCTACCACTCGAATAGGAGGCCCACCTACCATAGTAGTAGGACGGTCGGCCAAGGGGTGAGGCCGGCTGGCCCATTACGAAGGCCCCTCGACCTCCGCCGCCTCGTACGCCTTCTGAAGATCTAGACCCTTGATTTTAAGGCAGTTTGAGATCAGTTTATCCAACGGTGATCGAGGGATTTGACGTGGATTGATGATGTGGTGATTCCTTGCCCCCTACTCCACCTCGATTCCTTGCCCCCTACTCCACCTTGGCCAATATAACAACACCTAGACCCCCTCTAGGAGGCACACATCTACACACCCTATGCTTCAGAGCTTCATTATTTCATACCCTAATTGTAGTAGTGTCCCTCTAGATGTTTCTCATCTAGTTGAATTGTAGAAAATAGGGAGAGAGGATAGGAGAGAGATCTGAGGAGAAGCCGGATCTATCAGATTCTTCTCGACTTTCTACCTCTATGGATCTTATTCATCTTTGAGTTACATCCAGGTTCTTCTATTGGTATTTCTAAGTTCTCTATTTAATTAAATTCAGTCCTTACTATGTTTTATTTATGGGAACTCCGCTTGCATTGAGTGCTCTAGTCTTAAGATCTAGATTAGAGTAGTATTTACCTGAGTTTGCGCCCAATCTCATGGTTAGTTGTGGTAGCCCTAGAGGTGACAGCTCTATCAGACCGTTGTAATCCACCACATGCGGATTGGTGTTTTGTAGAGCTTAGGCAGCCTTTCCCCAACTACTTTTTTCTCACCTCCTTCGAGAGTTGGAAAGGTACTGTTGCTCCAAAGTAAGTAAAGTATAGTAAGCTTGATCATTAGTTATCTAGTTTAAGCCTAGAAAACCGCTCTCTACCCACAAAAACACTTTTCTATCTTTACCTTTAGATGACTTTAATTCTTGCTAGTACACTTTTGCGTTCCTCGTGGAAATTGATACTCTTGAATACTCCTGGATGAAAGCTACATCAGTATCCATGCGCTTGCAAATTTTTCTATGTGCGTTAATAAATACCAACAAATATTCCTAAGTGCAGCAAGCAAGGTCAAATATAGTCATGGAAAGAATAGTTGATGATCATAAAAATTAGATGATTAGAGTTAGAACTAAGTGTGAGATGGACGGGGAGATCTCCGAGCACTGGTTTGCTAGCAAGTGTGAGAGACTTTAAAACTCCTATACAATACCCGAATTTGGGGGATTACAAGGGATGGACAGGGCTATCACCACCTACCGCCTACCCCTCAACCGGGGGGTATCGTCATATCCGAAGGTTCCCATGGACCTGAGCACCATGCTCGTGTACAAAGAAACTACCCATATCCCTGCAGACTCTTACCCTATGGATTGACAAGCATAGGACATGGGCAAACCTAAAGGAATGATGAATTGCCAACTCAACCTAGGTCTACTTCTACTCATACAAGTCATATGAATGGTTAAGCATAAAGTTGAACATGTTAAGTCATAACATACAAACTATATGCTAGTTCATATGTCAAGATTATAACATGAAAACTATAGTCTAGTTCATATGCACTACTATATTGAAGATATGAGAACAAGGCTATGGAAGAACTCTTTATAGTATTCATACCAAAGTTGCTCTTCTTCCAAGGAGCCAAGCTCTCCAAGGTAGCTCTTGCTTAGCTCAAAAAATACTACTAAAAACTAAAAGAGTACAAGTAGAGGTGGTAGTGAGGTGTGTAGCTCCAAATGTTGGTGTTTGTGTGAGAGAGCTCCACCCCTATATTTATACTAGAGTGAGGTCAGTTTCAACGCTGATAAATTAGGAAACCACCGGAAATCACCTATACATGCTGCCATTCAACCGCCAGAGTGAAGTGGGGCCAAGACAGGCTAGGGGTGGTGGAGCCACACCCTAGGTACGGCCGCACCCTCGCATGCTCCGCTCGCAACCACCTTGCTCTAGTGGGCTTCTGGCTAGGCCTGGGTTGCCTCCACGTCAGTGATTGGCCTAGGTTTGGCATGTAGTTGGGCTTTCTCCTTTTATTCATTTGTGCATTACTACATTACGCTTTCTAAATTGCGCCTTTTTTATTTTCCACTTGTATTCAAATATATGTCCTACAAAACATATTTCTTCCAATACAAGTGGAATGATATCAATAGTAAAAGTATATGTGTCAAAATTTTGTTCATTTCTCCCATTATGGATAGTAATTGGTGGTTAGAATTCATCATTAAGGACTACCAACAAATCCCCCAAGCTTCACCTTTGCTCATCCCAAGCAAATAGTTAAGTACTTGGTTGTTGATCAAGAGTTGCTACTATACCGAATATATTTCACAAGTGCCATGACTATAACAAAGTATTCTTCCATAATTCAAATAAGTCGGCATTTTTACCCACCCTTTACCTTGATTCCTGTGGGGCGTATAGTTTTTCCAAGTTCTTGGGTGGTTGCAAGATAGAACGGTTATAATAGAATCACTAATCATTCATTCCTTGATTAACCATCTATCCGGAGGTTTTATGAATTTTGTAAAATAAATGTAAGTTCCTCAAATGATTCTCTCGATCACTCAATGTGTATGAAACCTCACCAAGGCATTTCATATTTTGCCTTCTTTTTCATCCTACCACTAAAGGCTTTTGAGTGGAGTTTTAGGTAGGTAAGAAATTGAGGCATACTTGCATCACATATTTTGTTAAGTCAAAAACCAGACCTCAAGGAGATGCAAGCCATACACTTTGATTATGACATGCAAGTGTGTGGAATTTTTATAAAGTCCTAATTCTAAATATTTTTGGTACTCCTTTGAATCAAGAATCTCTTTTTTTGGATAAATGCCTTTTATTTGAAAGTATGGGCTATCTTTATTTATTTCTTTTTCTTTTCTTTATGCTCTTTGGCATGCATTTATTTCTCTTATGCCTTTTGGCATGGATATTTTTCTTTTTTCTTTTTTTAGCATAGCCCATACTATTCTTGGGCATATGAATTTTTTGAGAGAGAGATGTATGACAAAATGAATGGATTAATTATTTGGTGGATGGAAAGACATGTTTTTGTGTGACTCTGAATGTAAGAGTCAATAGTTTATTTGTGGGTGTATGTGTGTCTTGATCATTGGTGGATGACAAGAATCTTAACAAGGGTCACAACAATTTAACAAAGCTCAATGCTCAAACAAGTAGCATGTGACGAAGGTTTTGAATGTACATCATGTCATATGGCTTTGGTAGGTATTCATAATCATTGAGGAACTTTGGATTTTAGTATTTTTTTATGATAAAAAACTCCGGATGTTACGTTTCTCTTAGAACAAAGTCATAGTAAATTCTATTTGTACCATATCATAACTCGCAACAACATAGAAAAGGAGCATGCATTTGTAAACCCACAAGTTTTCAACTTTTAGGATGAGATATTTTTAGCCAACAAACTTAAATCTTAGGGAATACTAAGTTACAGCCTAGACACAGATGAATATAGGCAGAGCAACTATTCATTATTTTAACATAGGAGAAACTAAGCATTCTTACAACACATGAGAATGGAATTCATATTTTTTGTTTTTATCATATTTTATTTTTTGGTATTTTTGAATTTCTGATTTTTTTAAATGCTAATGGTTAATAAATGTAGAAAATAAATGCAAAAATGAAAAGGATACAAGTTACCTCTACGGGGGTCCTCCTCCAAGATAGCTCATGGCCTATGGTCCGAGATTGCTTGAAGATGACTTTGAGGTAGGTTATTAGCTTATTGCATATATTTTTATATGATTTTACTAATAGGTTTATTCCTCTATTTATTATACACATGTATATATTAGTAGTTTTGGAACAATCATCAAACTAGACATCATGTTTAATTTGATCAAGGTAGGCTAATTAACCTAAGCACCATGCTTAAATTAAAAAAGCCTATGGAGTAAGATCGCGCAAGAACCATACTCCAAACCAAAGCATACTTGTATGGAACATGGAGGAAAAACAAGATTTATTTAGGTAGAGTTATATGGAAAGGTGAACTAATTATTCTATGTATCATAATTAATACACATTTTTTTAGTTTTAGTATATTTTAATTTATAGAGGATAACTACCGATTTACCTTCGTCAAGGGCTCATCGATTTAAAGTCCAATGAGTAGGACTCTTCTCCATTCATTTCTTGCTTGATGATAGTACATCCGTGCCTAGAGAAGTAGGTTGTACCTTTCTCACCTGCCATACCAGCTTAACACTTTTTCGTGGTTGTTTCTTGGATAGTTTGTTTTTAGTATATTTATGCATGTCATCCATTGAATGGACATCTCATTGCTTGTCCTTAAATGTGGAAGCTAACATGCTGTGACCCTATGTGTAAGACTACATTTGTAGTGTTAAGGAATGGTCTCCCTAGGAGGAGGGGAACTTCCTCATTATGGCCCATGTCTAGAACGATGAATTCCGTAGGGACGTATGTGTCTTAAATTTTTGCCAAGATGTCCTTGGCTAATCCCTCTGGCTTTCATGAAGACTGATCTGCCATCTGCATGTGAAAATTTGTAGTGGAAAAAGTTTCACCTAGTATTTTATCATATATTACCTTGGACATGACATTAATGCTTGGTCCAAGGTCGTAGAAGGCATTGTGGAAGATATGTGGGCCAATCAAGCATGTGATTGTCAGGCGGTCAAGATCTTCTTTTTTGGCGATGAATGGTGGATCTAAGAGATAATCATGGTTTTCCCAACATAGAGGCTTACCGAACCTCGTTGAGACCATTTTGACACATTCAAGAGAAGTTTTAGGTTGCCCCAAAATCTTTCTCGAATAAGAAATAGGTATAGCAGCAGTAATCTAACCTAACTGTGTTTCTATCATTTTATTAGAGCTTAGTTGATTTTTAACGAATGATGATAGATTTTCAAGTTTAGAATTTATATTTTCAATCATTTTATCATTATACATATGCTTTTTGGTTATATTTTCATTATTTTTTTCTTGACCTAGGACTAGGTCCTTCAAGGAAGGTTGTTTCGAATTGTAATTTGAGTTAAAATTCGAATTACCTCCTTGTGAGCCGGACTGATTGTTGCACTGATTATTGTTACCTTGTCGGAACCCGTTGTTGATGTATGATGCTTCTTCATGAGTTTTGGGGCAATCATTCCCCAAGTGTTCTACTTCTCCATAGACCTCACACATCATGTGTGAATCCATGGTTGACGGTGCCTTTCATAGCCTCCTTGTCAGCAGCACGCTCGTCAAGTCTTTTCAACAATAAATCCATTTTTGAGGCAAGCATATCTGCCTCCTTCATGGTATGCATGCCTTTTTGTTGTTTTGTTTCTTCCCCTAGCTCTGATTAGCCACCATCTTTTCGATGAGAGCCATGGCTCCATCGATGGTTAGGGAAAGAAACATGCCTCCAGCAATGACATCTACGTGCCCCTTTGATATGGGTGTAAGCCCCTCATAGAAGTTCTGGAGCATGAGCTAGTTTTCCATCCCATGGTGTGGGCATGCCTAGATGTAATCCTGCAGCCCTCGGGATGGATTCCATTAAAGTCTGCTAGAAATTTGAAATTTCCCCCCTTAGGGCATTGGTTTTGCCCAAGGGAAAAACGTCACAAGGAACTTCGTAGAACATTTGTCCCACTACTGACAGCTTCCTTTTCCTTATAGAACCATTGTTTTGCCCTCCCCACGAGGAAGAAGGGAAACAGATAGAGCGTTATGCTAGCTGGTGAGACGTCTTTGATGACAATGGTGTTGCACAGCTCCAGGAAGTGTTGCAAGCGTGCACTTGCGTCCTTGCTAGGAGAACCATGGAATTAGTTTGCCTGCACCATCATGATCAGGCCAGTGCATAGCTCAAATTTTCCAGCAACTGTGTTGATAGTAGGCCCAACAGGCATGTTGGCAATAGCGGGGGTGGAGTAGTCACGGAGTGTCTTGGCCATAGTGGTAGTAGCGGGTGGTGCAGGGCTAACTAGCTCAACTATCAATGGAGTAGCGAAGGAAGAAGCAGTAGGGGACCTATTCTTCCTTAGGAGTGCCTCCGGATTAATGGTGTAGTTTTCCAACATGTTGTAACTAGTCATACACTATCTTGTTTTCATCCACAACAGGAAGAAAACAAGCAGAGTTAGCCTACATAAACTATGGCTACTATTACATGCATGTGATCATGATCATGTCCTACTAGATTCTTTTAACCTAAGCCCTCCCTAACAATGGCACCATTACTAAGATTGAGTAAACCTTAGTGACGTCACCAAAAAACACCAACTATGATAGTTCTTCATGATTACAAAAAATATCCACAAGCGTCCGGATCTATCGTTATAGCATTTCATCCAGAAGTATTCAAGGTATCGTTATTTATATTTCCCAAAGGAGGGCTAGGTATAAGAGTCTAGTATGGCATATGATCAAGATTACTTACTTGCATAGTGAACCAATAGTTCATGATAGGGGTACAAATGGTATTTCAAGGATAGTGGGCACACATCTGGGCCAACCTCAAGGATAAAAGAAACACAAAGAATAAAAGAATGTTCCTAAGTGTAGCCAGCATGGTCAAATATAGCCATGCAAAAAACAATTGATGATCATACAAATTACATGATTAGAGTTAAAACTAAGTGTGAGATGGACAGGGAGATCTCTGTGCACTGGTCTGCCAGCAAGTGTGAGAGACTTTAAAACTCCTACACAATACCCGAATGTGGGGGATTACAAGGAACGGATAGGGCTGTCACCACCTACCGCGTACCCCTCAACCCGGGGGTACCATCATATCCTAATGTTCCCATGCACTCGAGCACCACACCTGTGTACAATGAAACTACCCATATCCCCCTGGGACTTTGACCCTACGGATCGACAAGCATAGGACATGGGCAAACCCAAAGGAACGACAAACCGCCGCCTCAACCTAGCTCTACTTCTACTCATTCAAATCATATGAATGGTTAAGCATAAAGTTGAACATGTTAAGAACATAACATACAAACTATATGCTAGTTCATATGTCAAGATTATAACATAAAAACTATAGTCTAGTTCATATGCACTTCTATATTGAAGATATGAGAACAAGCCTACGGAAGAACTCTTTATAGTATTCATACCAAAGTTTCTCTTTTTCCAAGGAGCCAAGCTCTCCAAGGTAGCTCTTGCCTAGCTCACAAAATACTACTGAAAACTAAAAGAGTACAAGTAGAGGTGGTAGTGAGGTGTGTAGCTCCAAAGATTGGTGTCTATGTGAGAGAGCTCCAACCTTATATTTATAGTAGAGTGAGGTCGGTTTTGGCACTAATAAATTATGAAACCACTGGAAACTACCTATGCATGTTGCCATGCAACCGCCAAAGCAAAGTGGGGCCGAGATGGGCTGGGGGCGGTGCAGCCGCACCCTATCCTGCTTCACTCACCACCGCCTAGCTCTAGTGGGCTTCTCGCTTGGTCTAGGTTGTCTCCATATCGGTGTTTGACCCAGGTTTGGCGTGTAGGTTGTCTTTCTCCTTTTATTCCTTTGTGCATTTCTGCATTACACTTTCTGAATTGTGCCTTTTCCTTTGTTTTCCACTTGTATTCAAATGTATGTCCTGCAAGAATTATTTCTTCCAATACAAGTGGAATGGTGCCAATAGTAAAAGCATATGTGTTGAAAGTTTGTTTATTTCTCCCATTTTGGATAGTTATTGGCGGTCGGAATTCGTCATTAAGGATCACCAACATCAGCCATCCTTGAAAGATTTAGTCTTTAGTCAAGCTAAAATTATGGAAGGATTATCTAGAAAGCTAGCTTCCAATGGCAAAGTCTTAGAAAACATAAATAATATAATGTATAGCTTCTCCTCAGCCATTAAAAACTAGCATAGCTTTAATAAAATGATAGAATCACAAATAGCTCAGCTGGCTGTTGTTGTTCCTTTGACCGACAAAGGTAAGATTCCTAGACAACCGGAAGATCCTAAAACTGCAAATCTTGTCGAGATTCATAATGCTGGATTTTACAAAGAACCATCTAGCGGAGGATAGCGAGACGAATCCCTGCCCATCAACAAAGGTGAACTAGGAAGACCCATCATCCACATATGCATTGGACCTCATGAGTTCTGAGAAGCTATCTGCAACTTTAGAGTGAGTGTTAACATTATGCCAAAGGTAATTTATGAGAAAATTCATGGAGAACCTTTGTTATATACAACCATGTGTTTGCATCTTGTAGATCAATGACTCTGTTACCCCAAAGGAATTCTTGAAAATGTCTTTGTATGAGTTGGATGTTCGTATGTACCAGTGGACTTCATGGTTTTGGACACTAGCCGTGACATAAGGGCACCTATTATTTTGGGTCAACCTTTTCTGAGCACCGTTAAAGCCATCATCTATGCCAATAATGCCAAAATCTACTTCACTATTTAGAAAAGAAAGGAGAAATTTACTTTTAAGAATTGTATTCTACCACAATATCCCTTCTTCATCATGAATTTGCCAAATCTCTTCACAAAGAGAGCCATCTTCTCATAATCAATCTCATCAAGGTTTGAGTCTTCATCTTCACTTGATGATTCTTACTTTGCCTTGCCCTTTGAGGAGGATGTGGCTTTGAATGCCACATTCTTCTTCTTCTCATCCTTATTGTCATCTTTCTTCTCCTTGTTTTCTTCCTTCTCATCATCATCTCTACATGTGTCATTGGTCATCACATCACCCAACACTTGGTTTGGTGTCATGGTGTCCAAACCACTCCTCACTAGAATAGTGACCAATGTAATAAATCTTGAGGGTAAGCATCTCAATAACTTATGAGAGAAGTCCTTGTCCTTCACTTCTTCACCAAGTGCTTTGATATCATTGACTAGCACTTGGAGCCTATGAAACATCTCTAGCACACTCTCATCATCCTTCATCTTGAAGCTTGCAAACTTTTCCTTGAGAATGTATGCCTTAGCACCCTTCATGGCTTGAGTTCCCTCAAATGACTCCTCCAACTTCTTCCATGCCTCATGAGCCATCTCAATGTTCTTGATTTGCTCAAATGTTCTCTCATCTATGGCATTATGAATGGCACTAAGAGCAATATCATTGTTTTGGAGCAATACATCTTCGGCCATGGAGGGAGCTTCCAGATTTGCTACCTCAATCTTGGTCTCCACCACCTTCCACACCTTTCTACTGATTGACTTGATATAGGTGGTGATCTTAGCCTTCCAATAAGGATAGTTTGTGCCATCAAATTGAGGTGGCTTCTTGGTGTTGTTGAACTACGCCATTATGACACCGAAGGTTGGTAAGCTTCAAATCAAGGTGACCATAGCTCTGATACCAATTAAAAGGTCCTAATTGTGACAGAACCACCCAATTTATACAAGATCAAGTACGACTGTCCCCGCTAACATGTTAACACGCGCATACTTTCACTTATATAAACCCAATAGTCTGTCGAGGGTCATGAAGGACCTCGGTAAATTAACATCACAACCAAGACCACGTGATTAAGCAACTACACATCACATACACAGAGTTGCAGCGGAAATAATATTATAAATGCATTCACAAATAATAGTACAAGTTTGGGTTTCAAAACCAATTAGTGAAAACAACATAGTTTTCCAATGATTACATTAATATAAGTTCCAAATACATTGCCAGCATAAGTGACATCATTAGACAAAAGCATATAGATGAGAAATAAATAAAGAGTCACTGAGCCCACCGGCGGTAAGCCACCCTCTTCAGCAGGCCAAGAACTTCACCTACAACATGGAAGGATAAACCCTGAGTACTCGAATGTACTTAGCTAGACTTACCCGTCATAAACCAATAAAATGACTCCAACGATCATGCAAGGCTTTATAAGTGGAGGTAGCTTGACAACTTTTTGCATAAAAGTGATTAACTCAGTTATACAATTATACTTTGGTCATCGAGTTAATTATAGCTATTCATCTCTAGATTAGCAACTATCCTATGCCAAACATGTGGTATATCATTTGATAACATACAATAGTAACATAGCCAGTGTAGTAATTCCATGTTTATCCAAGCTATCACATTCCATAATACAATTACTACGATGTTGGAGCTAGCCAAGTTTCTCACTATCCAGGAGAGACAGCGATTCGAATCGATTTCAACCAGCTGGGAATTTATTCCTAACACAAACCAAGACATACCTGCACCAAAGTAGTCTTATGTCACCTTTGGTACAACTTAGGTCCACATTTTGTGGGTTCGCCCAGCACCACACAATCAGGAACAACTAGCTGCCAGGATGATCAGGACTACCCTACCCTTGGGCTCATGTCTGGCTCCCCGCACATCCTTACTTCCATCCAGAGTGTGCACTCAAACAGAGCGGGGCCTAGCCTGAGTTGAGCTACTCGGCTTCACGGTCAGAACGAGTTATCTAGCAAGCTAAGTGATAGGCATGCGTTCAATCTCGTCAAATGGTCATACAATGGTACGGTCCTTAATCGGCACAGATAGAATCACATGAGTCATCCTACACATAGACTCTGCTAGGCCTCCATTTACATTACCCCATGGTTCTTTTCCACGATAGCAAATATAGCCAACCATGCTTCGGTATCCACCTATATCTCGCAGGTGACAGGAAATCACCAGACTTCTACTGGTCTAAGCATGGCTAAGCATATATTCGATCCTAGACCTACACAGGGTTAAAGGTATATGTATCTAGACAAGGTAGTTCCATGCATCAAGTGTTTCCAATCAACTCTTATAACCTAATGCATCAAACATAAAGGACTCAAGTAATATTTTGTAAAACATGGGATACTTAGAATGCTCCGGGGCTTGCCAGGGATCCAACACTAGGTTAGTGTTTGTTAGATGACACTCGCTTGGTGAGCATCTCCCATCTCGGCACTTGCTTAGTCCTTCCATCTTTGGGATAGGTCCAGCATACACTGTCTTTGGGTTTGGCTCCAACATCACGTCCTTCACGTGGTGCATCTAGTGTACCTAGATGAGATGCAATATGCAAGTGCATGAATATGAAGAATGGTAAGATGAGATGCATCACATAATAGCATTCAAGGCAAACATAAGATCATGCAAGACATAGGCACCTAGAGTTATTTAACTAAACATCACACAACCAATTATAGAGGGATAGCAAGCATATTAGGCATGGCACACAAGTGAACTTAAGTTCAGATATTGCACACATGCATCGATCAAGAACTAACCAACATGTTTAGCCAAAACAAGAGCAAGCAAAAGCAATCACCTAGCACATGTATCGCTGACTGGCTTTGTTGTTTCTTCGTCTAACATTGTTCTGTGAGATCTGTCCTTCATAGTTACCAAAGAGTCATTACCTAGCTAGAGATTAACCTTCCTACTAGTAACTAATCAGTTGTCCCTCAACATATAAAAGCTTCCAAACTTCTTTTTTGATGGCAACAATTGTAGTTGATGAGTAAACAAATAGTCGCCATGGAAGTCAGTAGAAAAGGGTCATACTGAAGAAGGTCGATTGATCATCTTGCACCTAAAGATCAAGGCTAAAATAGAAAGCTCATAAGCACTAGGTGACCTATCATAGGACATAATATCCTGGACCATTTATCATCCGAATGATAACTTGTCCAACTTTTAAATATTGTGTAGCCTTCTGATCTAACGGGGACAACATAAGTTGCTCACTAGATGACTGGCGTCACTACAGGGACAGTCAAGTAGAGTCACTTGTCTACCATCTCTTATAGTCTGTTGAGTTCATGTCAGTGACATGTTCTTCAAAGGTTATCCTTTGGACGACTTTAGAAGGGAGTCCTATTACATCTGGTTCGACATATAGATCCTCCGCCATGATAAGGAGAGTTAACCAAGGAAGAGTTCATGAGAGAATAACATATCGGTGTCGTTCTGCAATGGATCATGACTAGAAATCTCAATACCAGCGCGTGCTGAGCAGCACAACCTTATGTGCATGCCCATAGGAGGCTCTTGATTTCATCCTGGCATCGTAGATCGCTAATCGTGGCACCATTACTGAACATACAACCCACAAGAATTTTCACATGGCACAAATTTGGTTGCATAGGAGCAAGCACCATGAGAAGGAGGGATAGCAAACAAAGGTAGTCACAAGGTTAGGAGTCAACAAGGAGTTGATCTAAAGATCAAAACATAGCGCAAGAGAACATTGCCTAATTGCCAAAGACAACTGAGCAGGGGACTCTTGCTTAATTTCCATATACGCCTTGTGTCCACCAAGGTGATTGCTCGGTAATGATTAACATAAGATTTGGTCTTACTGAGCAGCAACATGAGATCAGGACTGATAAATATCTAGAGACTTGAAAGGGTTGGAGACAAAACAAATGAGATTCAAGGGACAGAGCCAATGCACTGACTAGGGATTTAGTCGATAAAGCAACGACATGATCTGCGAGGAAAAGGTTCCAAAGCCAGGGTAGATAGCAATTAGCATTGCACCAGATTGTTTGTAGGAGAAGGAACAATGAAGTCCAATAAGGATTTTTGAGCAAGGTCTTCCCACATAGGTGCGAGACAACCATGACACATGCTAGCATTCAAGGGAACTAAGCTTGGGCCTAAGGTCAAGCAAAGGCATGGATAAAGGTCTTTGTAGCGCAACATTCAAGGGCTAGTAACCACGTGCTCAGGCTCAGGCCCTAAGAGAGAACTTAATTGGAGACGACAACCATGAGATTTACAAAACTTGGACGCTGTTCCAAGATAGCGCTCTTCAACACTCATATGCTTATTGAGGACAAAAGGGGTGATAGCTACAGCACTACCTAGATAACGAGCATCCACACCTACATCATGGTCTTAAGCGAGCATTTCGAAACACTCATTCCAATTAGCTTAAGCGACTCTTACTAAGCACAAAGATCGCATAGAACAAGCAGCCACCTATAGCAACACCACTACCCATATCATGCAAAACATGGTGGTAAGGTGCTGTTATCTTTTATTTCCTTTTACAGAGTAGGTGGATATCTCTACAAAATAAGTTTTACTTACATTTAGCAATTTAGTTTTCAAAGGGGTAAAGTTTTTGCTAACTACTAACTTGTCATCTATTTCCTTTGAAAGCAAACATACAAGGCGAAGCTAATCACACACTATCTTCAAGCACAGCTATTCAAACGGCATGGAACAAGGCATTTTGTCCAGCTTCACACAGGGAAGATAGTAACATCACATTGATCACAAGTTACTTAGTATTAGACAAAGCGAGGGAAGCATATTTATGCACAAGCACAATCATGATGCATGCTCATCCTATTCGTCCTCACAAAACTGCCAGGCTAAGGTGCCAATCACGTTCTATGTCGGTGGCAGAACACGTACTCTCTCGATATATATAGCTAGTCGTCAGCTACATTTAATCTATGCATTCGTGGTTAGCATACCTACAGAAGGATTTCATTTCAGCCCAACACCATAATTATACATGTAGAACTAAAAGTCTGGGCTCTAGGTTGCAAGCTAAATACTTCCATATATATATATATACCCATATATATATACTTTCGTATCAAAGCTACCCGATCATCAAATTTGCTATCCACAATTAAATACGCACCATACACACATGCAAGCATGCATATACTGTCGTATCAAAGCTAGCTCTCCCCGACCGCACGCTCACACTTGTGGTCATGCCACTCATCAACTTACCTTCTTACCTAGGCGTAGAGGTATAGTGATCCATACATTACCATTCAAGCGAACAGCATCCATACAATAGCACACCTTATGGATGACAAAATAAAAATTGCAATAAAGTACATCCCCCATAGTTAGTACTTAGATAGCCACCTAATTGTCCTTAACTGGGCATAAAGGAGGATGTCGCTAGCATAGTTTGCAAATAAGTTTTGACAAATTTGCATGTAGCTAAAGTTTTAGCTAAAATAGGCTTTTTAAAACCAAAACTTTGTTTTTAAAACTATGTACATGACAGTATTATGCTTAATCTTGCTTTGATGCCAGCTGTGATAGAACCGCCCAATTTATACAAGATCAAGTACGGTTGTCCCCGCTAACATGTTGACACGCACATACTTTCACTTATATAAACCCAGAAGTCCGCCGAGGGTCACGAAGGACCTCGGTAAATCAACATCACAACTAAGATCGTGTGATTAAGCAAATACACATCACATACATAGAGTTGCAGTAGAAATAATATTACAAATGCATTCACAAATAATAGTACAAGTTTGGGTTTCAAAAACGATTAGTGAAAACAACATAGCTTTAAAATGATTACATTAATATAAGTTCCAAATACATTGCTAGCATAAGTGACATCCTCAGACAAAAGCATATAGATGACAAATAAATATAGAGTCACTGAGCCCATCGGTGGTTAGCCACTCTCTTCAGCAGGCCAAGAACTTCACATGCAACATGGTGGGATAAACCCTGAGTACTCAAATGTACTCAGATAGACTTACCCATCATAAACTAGAAATAAAATGACTCCAACGATCATGCAAGGCTTTATAAGTGGAGGTAGCTTGACAACTTTTTGCATAAAAGCGATTAACTCAGTTATACAATTATACTTTGGTCATCAAGTTAATTATAGCTATTCATCTCTAGATTAGCAACTATCCTGTGCCAAACATGTGGTATATCATTTGATAACATACAATAGTAACCATAGCCGGTGTAGTAATTCCATGTTTATCCGAACTATCACATTCTATAATACAATTACTATGATGTTGGAGCTAGCCAAGTTTCTCACTATCTGAGAGAGACGGTGATTTGAATCGATTTCAACCAGCTAGGAATTTATTCCTAACACAAGCCCAGACATACCTGCGCTAAGGTAGTCTTAGGTCACCTTTGGTACAACTCAGGTCCACATTTCACGAGTTCGCCCAACGCCGCACAATCAGGGACGACCAGCTGCCAGGACGATTAGGACTACCCAGCCCTTGGGCTCACATCTAGTTCCTCGCACATCCTTACTTCCATCCAGAGTGCGCACTCGAATAGAGCAGGGCCAGGCCTAAGTTGAGCTACTTGGCTTCGTGGTCGGACTGAGTTATCTGGCCAGCTGAGTGATAGGCATGCGTTCAATCTTGTCAAAAGGTCATACAACGGTACGGTCCTTAATCGACACAGACGGAATCACATGAGTCATCCTACACATAGACTCTGTCAGGCCTCCATTTACATTACCCCATGGTTCTTTTCCATGATAGCAAATATAGCCAACCATGCTTCGGTGTCCTCCTATATCTCGTAGGTGATAGGAAATCACCAAACTTCTACCGGTCTAAGCATGGCTAACCATATATTCGATCCTGGACCTACATAGGGTTAAAGGTATATGTATCTAGACAAGGTAGTTCCATGCATCAAGTGTTTCCAATCAACTCTTATAACCTAATGCATCAAACATAAAGGACTCAAGTAATATTTTGTAAAACATGGGAGACTTAGAATGCTCTGAGGCTTGCCTGGGATCCAACACTAGGTTAGTGTTTGTTAGATGACACTCGCTTGGTGAGCATCTCCCATCTTGGCACTAGCTTAGTCCTTCCATCTTTGGTATAGGTCCACCATACACCGTCTTTGGGTTTGGCTCCAACATCATGTCCTTCACGCGGTGCATCTAGTGTACCTAGATGAGATGCAAGATGCAAGTGTATGAATATGAAGAATGGTAATATGAGATGCATCACATAATAGCATTCAGGGCAAACATAAGATCATGCAAGACATAGGCACCTAGAGTTATTTAACTAAACATCACACAACCTATTATAGAGGGATAGCAAGCATATTAGGCATGGCACACAAGTGAACTTAAGTTCAGATATTGCACACATGCATTGATCAAGAACTAACCAACATGTTTAGCCAAAACAAGAGCAAGCTAAAGCAATCACCTAGCACATGTATAGAAATCTGGACAGCAGCACAACAGTCACTTGTTTTACCCGTAACTAGAGATCCAGACATCCAAAGAAGGTGATCCTAGACTTTCTGGAAAGCTAATGAAATTGCCTACAACATTGTCATCATCACCAAAAGCTTATTCCAAATCTAACCAGGTCAAACATGCCAATGTTTCAGATCTGCACCAAACTAGGATAGAAAAATAGTAGTAGTTTCAAAAAGGCATAACTGGAGTTACAGACATCAAACAAGCATGAACCTTAACTTTATAGAAATATTATTAAATTATCTAAAACATGTTTATTATCATCACAAGGTGATTCTATAATTAACAAGGTCAATCAAGCACAATTTAGCACATCTGTCCAGACTTGGACAGATTCTACCATACAACTTCACAAGCTTATAACTGGAGATTTAGACCACCAAAAGGTGTGATCTTTAACAATTTGGAAAGCTCATAAAACTCACTACACTTATTATATTATCTTTAAGACATGATTCAAAGCTTAGCTAAGTCAAACAACACAATCATTCAGATCTATACAGAGAGCATGCAAAATCTGACAATGAACTTGCAAAATCTATAGCTCCTAAATTATCAGGCCTATGGTTATGAAAATTTATCAAAAGCTAGATTATGAAATTAGCTACAACTTTTGTATCACTACAACCACAGCAAACATCATTTACACCATGAAAATAATTGCACAAGCAAGACTGCGTATGCCGCCTAAACAGCAGTGGTACAGAAAACTGATAGGAATTTCAGAGAAGCATAACTGAAGTTCTGGACCTCCAACAAATATGAATCATAACTTTTTGAAAACCTTATGAAGTTACCTAAAACTTTATTATTATAATCTTATGATGACTCTATAGATAACAATGTCAATTAATCCAATTAATGCATCTCTGTCCAAAACATGGACAGAATCTGGCATGCCACTTTCAGAAGCTATAACTAGAGTTCTATATGTCCAATAAATGTGGTTCTAGACTTTTTAGAAAGACTAAAAAATTCTAAACAACTTTTTTATAAACACCTAAAGCTAATTCTACTATTAAAAGGCCCCATGGTATCAACAAGGCAATCCTGTCTGGGTTTGGGCAGAAACAGCCACAAAAATTTAAGTAACAATAACTAAAAATCTACTTAACCAAAAATTATGCTATTTAGCTTTTTGAAAAGATTAGGAAAAAGTAATACAACTCCTCTATTGTCATCAAGGCATGATTCATAACTTAACTGAGCCAATTAATTCAAACATGCAGGCCTATACAGAATAGGAGCAAAGAAACACAAGACAATTGTTATTTTTATAGATCTTAAACTATCAAGCCTAAACTCCTAAAATTTTTACCAGAGAACAACCATCAGCTGATTATCACTCCATAAAAATTTCTCATTTATTTGAGCAAACAACAACAGTTATAAAAAAGACAAGACATAACTAGTATTAAGAACCTAACTGCACAAATTGATTTTTACAACAAAAACTTTAAACTAAAGCATGTCATATTATTGATCTATTGCATATATGATTTTACAAGGATTCCAAAAAGTCCTCATTTGCTATTTTTGGATTTTTCTACAATTTACTACAATTTTCCAAAGTTTTAGACAAATTAAATGCATAAAGGAAAAACACAATTGCATCGAGGCCCCTAAGATTTTCCTGAATCAAACCCATAGTCTGCTGCACTATTCAACTGAGTCACAATTTCTGCACTTAGGCCTCTTCCTTTTCCCTTATTCAAACCCACGGTCCTTCTTCTTCCTAGGATCGCTGCAGGGAGCAGGGGAGACTGGTTTCGGCGATAATGTGCTTATCGGCGATGATGGAGAGGCGCCGGAGGGGCACAGCAGTAGAGCATGGCTGTGGGCTCACGTAGCTTGGCCTACGAAGGCCGGTGGTGCCCTGGGCATGCATGCATGCTGTAGCCATGACGGCTACGCCGTTGGTGGCGAGCTATAGCGATGAGCCCACCGGAGTTGGCCACGACAGCAAAATGAGGCATCGGTGGAGCTTTGACATCCTACTGCGTACTCAGAGCAAGCACAAGGAAGAAGAGAGACAACCTGAGGTAGCACGGCCACAACGAGCATGTGCTAGGCAGCGGCAATGGTGCCCATGGCCGCAGCCTTGGCTCTGGGGGCCTCACCTTCGTTCGAACGGCGTCACAGCTAGGTCTAGGACGTGGTGAGGGTTGTGGTGGTGCTATTGATGCGGTGGATTGGAGCGAGGCGTGGCAGTAGCGAAGTGGTGGTGCTCGGCGTGGTGCTCCCAGTGGTCACCTGTGCTTGAACTAGAAATGGGGGTGGATGAGGGAGGCTGAGCGAGGAACTGAGGGAGATGGAGGGCGAGACGACACTGGCTCGACTTTTAACTTCGACGCACTACAGAGTGTGGGGGCAGCACCGGTGTATGGCTCCCACACGGCGCCAGCAATCTACAACGGTTGACTATAGAAATCCAATTCAAAAGCCTAAAGGAGCCGCCATACTACCTAAAAATACGTCTGAAACCCAAACTTTGTCCCTCCGTAACTCCTAAACCACGATGAGTTAGCAAAAACTCTATTAATACAAGTTGTAGATCTACATACCAGATCCAACTTTGTTTAAGTGATCTAGGTCTAATTCGCAAAGGTCAGCAAGTTGCATCGTCACAAAGTCAGGCACATCGAAACTATAAACTCGCTTTGACCTAGAAAAAAATCCTAAGTTCCAAAAATAGTTCAATGATGATTCTTGTGATCTCTAAATGACCAAGTGAAGCACTGAATCAGCTCATGATCCAAAAATAAACGTTGTTGATCTAATCAAGTACTACAACTTTGCTTAGAGGTATACTGCCATGCACACACTCTATGACATAGTTCAACTTAGGTCAAACATACAACTTGAAAATGATGATTTACACTATAGATATGACTTAGAGACCAAACTAGCCTTAGTCATGAATACCAAAGTTGTTCCATGTGATATTCTAAACATGTTTAAGGTACTCCTAGGGTTCCAGAAACATTTTATACATTGGTTACATGTAAATTCGAGGTCAAACTCAGCATATCATCACTTAGGAGCTTAATTAGGCAAAGTGATCCACATGAACATTGTTCCAATAGGCATCCTAAGTGTAGCTAAGGTGTTTTAGTCACCAACATCAATCACTTGCACTCAATCACACATGATCATAAGCATACACATAGGGAAAACATAAAATAACAAGTCATGTTTCACATGTTTCAATTGCATGTTTCATATGTGAAAGCTCATATAAGGATGCTTGATGCTTATGCTCATGCAATGTAAGTGCAATTATGCAAGCCTAACACCTAGGGTGTTACACTAATGGCTGGAGGGGGTGAATAGCCTATAAAAAATCTACAATAGCACTAAGCCAAGAGGTTAGATAATTATGAGGCAAAGAAAGTGTTGCGCTAGCCTACTAAAACGCAAGCCACCAACCAATAATTCTAGTCAATTATGATCACTTGGCACTCAAAGGCTATGTTGCTACTCTCTACACTAGTTGAGCTAGCTAGGAACTAATTACAACCAAGACGCTAAGCTACAGAACTATCTACAACTACCACAAGCTCTACACAAGGTACAATGTAATGCAAGAGAGTGGTAGAGGAGATATACCGCCATGGCAAATGATCAATCAATGAGTACTAATAAATACCAAGGAGACAAATGATGACACAAAGATTTTTCCTCTAAGGTTCACTTGCTTGTCGGCAAGCTAGTCTCTATTGTGGCGATACACTCACTTGGAGGTTCACGTGCTAACAGGCATCATACACCTAACCCACAACCGGGTACCACACAACCAACATAAGATGAGGATCCACAAGCCATGCATAATCCACTAGAGTTGCCATTGGGACTCCACCGGGGAAGGCACAAGAGCCCTTCACAATCATAATGATCGGAGCCAGAGACAATCACCTTCCTCTGCTCGATGATCTGCCAATCATCGGGCCATCTAGCTGTCGGCAAACACCAAGAGTAACAAGATCTTCACCAGCCCAAATCGACCAACTAGTGCCACAAAATTCTAGACCACTAAGCAATGCACTAGTGGCTCTCCAATCTCACTCAAGATGATGAAATTAAGTGTGCAAATGAGTGGAGTGGTGTGATCAGCTCCCAAAGGGTGTACATAGATATGGGAAGTGCTAAGAGAATGGCCAAGGCTAGCCACCACCTCTATTTATAAGCCCACAAGCAAATAGAGCTGTTACCCCTTGGAGCCACTTTTTGTGAGGCCACCGAACATGGTGGTGGTGGCACCGCCCTAGGGTGGCGGTGCCCCTCCAATGGTCACCAATGGCTAGTATGACTAGCCATTGCAGCATCGAACATGGTGGCAGTGGCACCACCCTAGGGAGGGTGGTGACCAAACCATCCGAGACCCCCTCTCTAGATAAAAATGGCGGCGGCATCGGACATAGGGTGGCGGTGCCCTATTCGGTGACCAACCCCAAATACCTTGCTCTCTAGATAATTATGGTAGTGCCACCGCCCTACCAGTGGCGGTGACCAGGCAGTGCACCGCCCTCATAGAGGCGTTGAACACCGGACGCGGTGGTGACCACCACTACTACACTCGCACCTTTCACAGCCGCGTTGTAACCCACAACATAGTCCAATTTTGCCCTTGATAGTAAGCTGTCAACAATGATGATCATAGCCTTCACCATCACCATCTAGGTAATGGCCTACTACTGTTTTTGCCACCCCGACATCACCAAAGCACCACCAAGCTCTGAGCTCGCTCGTGGCCAGCTATCACCATTGCTCCTCTGACCTCCCCCTTCCTCGGTTACTCATCACCATAGGGTCTAGATGTTGAGGCCATCACCCATTTAACTGCTACCACCGCCGCCACCGCTGTGCACGTCCACTATGGCCGCAAGCACGTGCTCGTCGCTGCTGACCTCACTGGCCACCTTTAGCTCCCTCTAGTGCCCGTTACCATGTCATCTAAAACTTCTGCATCCCCCCCCCCCGAAGATAGAGACATACCTTTGGCCACTATCTTGTTAGAACGCTGACCCCACCATCATGCACTGTGCACCGCCGCACCGCCATGCACGCGGCTAGAGCATGCCACTGCTCCACCATGACCTAGACCTAACCCTAGAGCTCCGCTAGGACTCCCTAATGCTGTAGTGTCGCTCGCCTTGCCGTAT
Organism: Miscanthus floridulus; assembly: GCF_019320115.1. NCBI lineage: Eukaryota > Viridiplantae > Streptophyta > Magnoliopsida > Poales > Poaceae > Miscanthus > Miscanthus floridulus. The sequence goes on along the minus strand of NC_089591.1, from coordinate 17,333,397 downwards.
CGTCATCAAAAACGATGAGCCCACCACAGAGCACCTCTGTCATGCCACCATTATCGCCGGTGAGGTAGCTCTGGTGATCCACCAGGCTAACCAAGGGTATCAGTCGAAGCGCAAGAGTGTGGGGAATGCAATGCCGGTGATCTCACCGCCGGTGACCTCGCCGTCGACGAGTTTGTCGCCGGTCAAGCCATGCCCCTGCTATGTGTATCTATCACATGGGGTCACATTGACCGTGGGCCCCCACTGTTAGTGCCTCTAGGTGCACCGGACCGGGTGCACCTAGCCGCTGGGCCCGATTTAAAATTTGATTTTCCTTTATTTGTTTTCCAGATTTTGTAGCAAACTTGGAAATATCATATCTAGAGTTAGGAGTGTCCAAATGAGGTGATCCAAATTTTGTTGGATTCATCATGAAGTGTACTATTTTATAAATATGAAACCTACTATTTTGTATATTTTTCTGGGGGAATTAAATTGAGCTAATTAAGTACTTTTAAAATAGTTTCTATCTTGTAAAATGCATATCTTGAGCTGGGAAAGTGCAAAAATTGTGATTCCAATTTTTCTGGTCTTGTGTTGACATGATCTAGCTACAAAAAATACTAAACATACCATACGCATACTTAGAATATGGTCTTCCTATTTAATCTAAAATAATTGCTAGTTTCTAGTGAAAATAAATGGGGTAAAAATACATAACTTATGATCATGCAAATTTTGACACAGTGTTATTATGCTAGGATGATAGTACAAAAAATTGAAATATGTTGTTCGGCACTTTCCACTAGGTTAAACTATTTTTGCTAAAATAAGCCTATGCAACTTGTCATTTTTGTAGAGGTTACAGTACTTATCCAAATAGCATGAAATTTGTATAGTAGATTACTGGGGTCACATGTAGGATACTATAATTTTCTAAGAATTTATTGATAACTACAAATATTTATCATTTGAATCATCTTATTATATAAGGATATTAATAAATGCACATAAGTAAATTATTTGGGCTTAACCATGATGTTTTCTATGGTGCTTGTGATGCATATGATCTTTTGATAATAGTAGTTGTGCTTAGAATTGATTGGTTATAGGCAGCTACTTAATCATTGCTTTATAATTCAACTAGATGGTTGTAGGAGTGGTTTCTGTTGTGTTGACAAATTCATGATGATAGTGACTTTTCCTGTTAAACTTGTTAATAACAAAGTTGTAGGAACCTTATTCATCTTGCGTGTCCTAAAATTTTATAGCTATAGGCTAAATGATTTAAGATTTATAGCTGTTAGAAATCTACTGTTAGATTTGCTTGTCATCTAGACAGATCTGGAATATTGAATTGTTTGACCTGTATAGATACTGAATCACCTTAAGATGATTAAAAGAAAGTTGTAGGAAATTTGATAAGATTTCTAGAAAGTCCATAACCATATTGTTTGGGTGTGTATAACTCCAGTTATGGTCAAAACAAGTGGTTGCTGTCTTGCAGCCTAGAAAATGTTTAAATAGGTGTTTGTTTAATTACTAGAGAGGAGATATGCACCTACTCAGTAAAATAAAATTTATCATGTTATCACTTTAATACATTACTATTAAGGACACTTATGAGTATGCATTTTATCATATCATATCGTCCATGTCATTATCTATGCATCCATGATATCTTATTTCATGTTCATACATATAGGATCGCCCGAAGGAGTAACCCTACTGGAATTCAAAGAAGAGGCGGAGGACAATCAAGGGACACCCTAAACCATAGCTCCCGAAGGAGAGGAGCCAGCCACTGATGAACTTCCAAAGTGCCCTAACCACCAACCCACTTCGTTCCTGAAAGCCAAACCCCGGAGCATTCTAAGCCTCCTATGTTTTTTCAAATATCACTTGAGTCCTTTATGTTTGATGCATTAGGTTATAAGAGTTCATTGGAAACACTTGATGCATAGAACTACCTTGTCCATATATATATACCTTTAACCCTATATAGGTTTAGGATCGAATATATGCTTAGCAATGCTTAGACCGGTAGAAGTCGAGTGATTTCCTATCACCTATGAGATATAGGTGGATACCAGAGCACGATTGGCTATATTTGCTATTGTGGAACAGAACTAGGGGGTAATGTAACTGGAGGCCAGGTGGAGTCTATGTGTAGGTTGACTCATGTGATTCTATTTGTGCCGATTAAGGACCGCATCATTGGAGGCCCTCTTGTCATTTTGAACGCAAGCCTCTCACTTAGCTGGCCGGATAACTCGTTCTGATCGCAAAGCCAAGTAGCTCAACTCAGGGCGGGCCTTGTTTTGTTCGAGTGCGCACTCTGGATGGTAGTAAGGATGTGCGGGGAGCCAGATGTGAGCCCAAGGGCTAGCCAGGCCTGAATGTCCTAGCAGCTAGTTGTCCATGGTTGTGCGGCGCTGATCGAACCCGTGGAATGGACATGAGTTGTACCAAAGGTGACCTAAGGTGACCGTTGATCGGGTCTACTAGGGTTTGTGTTAGGAATACTGCCCAGTTGATTGCAACCAATTTGAATCGCCATCTCTCCCGGATAGTGAGATACTTGACGGAGCTTTTTCATCGTAGTAATTGGATTATGGAATATGATGGTTCTTATGAATATGAAAATCTTACACCGGCTATGGTTACTATTGTTATGCTACTAAATGATATACCACATGTTTGGCATAGGTTAGTTGTTAATCTAGAGATAATTAGCTATAATTAACTTGATGACCGAATTATAAATTGTATAGCTGAATTAGTGTCTTTTTATGCAAAATGTTGTCAAGCTGGCTCCACTTATAAAGTCTTGCATGATCCTTGGAGTCACTTTATTTTTGGTTTATGATGGGTAAGTCTAGCTAGGTACCTTCTTGTACTTAGGGTTTATTTCCCACTTGTTGTAGATAGTACCATGTACCACGACTACTGTAAGAATTGCTTCTATCCCGCTATGGATGAGGAGTAGGCCCGAGCAAGGCGCTTCCATTTATATATCTAATCTATGATGCTTTTGTGGGTTGTGATCACAGACTAGCAAGTATTTGAACCATTGTGTGAGATGTTAGTTTAAAACTACTTTGCTTCCGCTACTGCATTATTTGAACTGGTTTTGTAATAACTTTGATCGCACTCTGATGTATGACAATATATTTGTGAAGTATATGTAACATGTGACATGTATGTTGAATCATGTATAATCTTGGTTGTATGTTGGCGATGAATTGAGACCCTTCGTGGTACTTGATGGACTACTGGGTTTATATGGGCTCAAGTATGATAGTGCGACTACTTGTGGTCTATCATTGTACTTGTGCTCTTATAAATTGGAAGGTTCTATTACAGGTACATCCCATAGTTAAGTCTAGAGACAAGTAGTGCAAGCTAAGGACTAGGCAGCACCTCGCAAAACTTCAACTAGCATCTGCACCACTCATGGTCGAGAGAGAGCAAGAAGAGGAGCATCTTAGTGAGGTGCTCTACCTTCCTTGTTGCACCTCTCACGGTCGAGAGAGAGAGAGAGAGCAAGAGGAGCATCTCCACCTCTCATGGTCACGAGCATGTGCATTCCTACATATGATGACTAATTGTCAACATGTAAGTTTAGTAGTGGGAAAAAATGAAGAAAACCATTTTTTGTCCACCTTTCTTGTGTAGTAACTTTCTTGTCGATTAGGATATGGTGGTGCTCACGTCTCATGGCCACAAAGAGGGTGTGGAAGAGAAGAGACACCATTGTCCCTGCTGCTCTAGAGGAAGTAGGATCACCAGGGTGCCAGGATGGTGAATTGGCATAAGAAATGCTTAGGGCAAACCAGGGATACACCAAAGTGCATTCAGTACCCCTTGGCTTGCCCAAATAAGTGAATCCCCTTAATCACAAAACTTCCACTAGCACCTAGGTCGAGCAGCCCCTACTGCGCCTATATGCCGATAGTACCCAATCTTGAATGGCTTCTCCCAATGCTGCTACTGCCACTAGAGGAGTTAGAGAAGGAGCATCATGGCGATGAAGAAAATATAGATGGTTGGCTCAAGAGCTTTGTTTGTATCTATCTATATCTATGGAGGAAGGAGTGTGTGGATTGCCAAGAAGCATATCCAACCCTTGCTTAAATAGGCCAATCTTGAAGATGGAGAAGAAGAAAGGAGCAGTTAATATAAGCATCAGGACAGATGAGGCAATACTCCATAGGAAAATAATGGTGATGCAACTATGTTGTGGGTAGTTGGGAAATGGGGAAACAACTCACACTGAATTTACTACCATCTGTACACCAAACGGTCGTGTAGGGCCAGAGGCTATAATGCCTATCCCTATTGGCTCGGTATTCCAAATGATGGTGGAATTCAACCCCACTACCACCACTGCATTGATGGTTTTCAACTATCGGTTTCCATCCTTAGGAGGCCTCCCTATTGGTACAACCGATGGTCGAAGTATCACACTAACACTTTTATCACTATGACAGTGAAAGTGGTCATAGTGATAAGTCAATCTATAGTAGTGCACCTCCACACAGCACTACTCAGCCAAGTCTAGGTTGGTACCACTCTAGGGGTGGTGGTGCCACTGGATAGGGTGGTAGTGCCAATCCAGCACCTCCCTCTTAACCTAGTCTAGCCGGTCACCGCCCTAGGGGTGGCGGTGCTCCCAACGGTAGCACCTCATCCCCTTCTTCGCCTCCTTTGCTTCCTTTGCAAATGTGCTAAGACCACAAGTGTTTCACCATCACGTGCAAGTGTGTTAGCATTTTCATAATCATTTTCCAAAGGTTAATCGCTTCTCACCAATTTTGCACTAGGCCTAAAATGCATATGCAAGTTATCCAACACCTAGTGGCACTAGATGATCGAGTTGTCTGATAAGAGCTCCCCTCTTAACAGTACGACCATCTATCCTAAATGTGATCACACCCTCTAAGTGTTTTGATCACCAAAACAAAAGGGCCCTATAGATATCACCTTTGCCTTGAGCCCATTTTGTTTTTGTCTTTCTTCTTTTCCATGTCCTAAGCACTTGATCACCACCATGGCCTCCACCATCATCTTGATCATCATCATTTGCTCCACCACATGGAATGTGCTACCCTATCTCATATTCACTTAGAGCAAATTGGTTAGCACTTAGGGTTTCATTAATTCACCAAAACCAAACTGGAGCTTTCACCGGTGGCCCTTACCCACCCCTTCCCCAAAGTCGGTGTCTAGCTCCCTTGCTGGCTCTCATTCTCAGGCTAACGCCACAAGAAGAGGAAAGAAGGTTGACCAGAGTCATCATCAGAGCTTGGGTGATCGATCTTTGGTCAATCCCTCACTTCATTGTTTTTCCTGAGTATGAAGGGTTTGAGAGTGACTCATGGATAGTCAAGTGTGAGATTCTTTAGCATAATTTGCTAGGTGGTGGACCCCATGATGAAGATTCTATATCTAAACTTCCAATTGGGGATGGAGCCCCCTTTGCCTTCTTTGGATTGGGGCATCCAAGGGCTAGGCCAGATCAGGAGGAGCAGGATCAAGGATAGGGTGAGGGATAGAATGAATAGTAGCCTAAACAGAATGTAGCCTAGAATGGTCCATGAGACCCATGGCCCTAGCCTCAACAGCGGGCCTAGCAAATCTTTGTGCAAGATCTCAACATGGAGCTAGTACAGCCCATGCAGATTGATCTTAATGGCCTGGCAGAGCAGGAGGATAATCCCTAGGAGGTCATCCTGAACCCTGTTCAACCTCAAGGGGATTTTCTAGAGTTGATTTGCTAGATGGTAATGAAATAGTGGAAGAAGTGATCATTGCCCTGGAAGCTCAGAATAATCTGTTACCCCCAATTCTGCCTGATGAGCAGCAACTTTTGAATCTTATTGATGAGCTATAACAACAAGTGCCTCTGCTACTAGCCAACCATGTCAACATGATTGATGAAGAAATACCCCTAGATCAGCTAATGAACTTCAGAGATGATCCTAATTTACCTAACAACATTCTAGATGATCAGGTGGTTCTAGAGGAACAACAACAGTTGGGGAACGAAAATCAGCATTTGAATCTAGGTATGGTTCTGATAAAAAATGAGGTGCCTGACCCTATTTTCATGGACTAGGAAACAAGGAGGATTGTAGAAGCAACCAAAATTTGGTCCAAGTTTTTTTTGTCCAAGTAACCCAACTTGCCTACAAGTCAGCATTCGAGTTGAGTGGTCCAACTTTTTCACTATCATGTTGATGTCTCCAGATAATTTTTGTTGGGCCAAGGAGTTCTTGTCTTCAAAGGCCATGCATCACTTGAAGGTATGTGGGGTCATATAGATTTCTCATTACGTAAATGCTACCCCTTTGATACTAAACTCCTTTGTGCATCAGAAATGGGACATGTGGAAGAAAAAGGAGAGATGGCTTCCCTAACTATAGAAGAAGTGCAAGAAGAAAGTTTGAGCCCTAAACGTGCACCCAAGGGGATGGCCAGCAAGGGAAGAATCCCTTTAGTGGACAACAAGGTAAGAAGAAGTCCAAGAATTAAGCTGAATAACAAAGGGTCCAAACCCTCTTGTTGCCCAGATAAAAGATGCTTAGCTTGTTCTCCTTCTCCACCAACTCTATACACTAAAGTTATTAGAAATTTGGGTATGTAGTTCTATGATATGAATGCTGAGAGCCTAGAGGATGATGTGGTCAAGAAGAAGAAGATACACAATCCAGTGGTCAAGAAGCAAGGGAAGAAGGATACTAGCAACAAAGGCAGCAATAGACAGTTGACTGATGATGATGAGGCTAAGCATGAAGGGCCTACAGGAAAGGATCAAGTTGAAGGAAGCTAAAGTGGGATCCTAGTAGTTTTTATCCTCCTTTGACTTGTTATTGTTGAGATGTAATCCTAAGAACCTAGCTATGCTTTGGTCTTCGGTCTTTTGTTTTAAATAGTTCAGTCATGAGTACAAACATTTTGTAGAAAGTGGAATGTTCTTTCTTGGAATGTTAGGGGCATTAATGCCATATGGAAATGGGATGCTATGAGAGATAAAATTGTGCAATCATCCTATGACATTATGTGTTTACAGGAGACAAAAAGAGAGGTCTTTGATAGACAGTTTATAAACAATTTATGCCTGAGTGCTTTTGATACCTTTGAGTTCATCCCTTCAATTGGAGCCTCTGGTGGCATCCTTGTTATTTGGAAAAGCTCAGTCTTTTTTGGGCAAAGAACTTTGAGTAACCAGTTTGGGCTATCCATAGAGTTTACCTCTTGTCATAATGATGCTTCTTGGATCCTAACCTGTGTTTATGGGCCCTATACCACAGAAGGTAAAGTGCTTTTTCATAACTAGCTAAAAGAATTTGAGATCCCAGACCATGTTGACTAGATTCTATTAGGAGACTTTAACCAAATTAGGAAGCAGGAGAATATAAACAAACCTAGGGGGAATATGGTTGAAATGCTCTTGTTCAATGAGGTCATCAGTTTGCTGGTGTAACACCCTAAAATTTGCAACATTTTAAAATAGGTGAATATGATTTAATTATGCATTTTGTGAGCATTTGAATTTAGAAAAAATAATCATTTTTAATAAAACTAAAAGTCAAATATAAAATCAAACATGAATGTGCATACATGCCACTGCATACTATTTTGAATTGCTTGGTTTGAAATTGGATTTCGAGTTGAGTTGGAATTTCATCTTAAAACTTGCTATGAAGAAAAATTCGAAAAAGAAAAGAATAACTTTCTTCTCCATGCTTAGTCTCGGCCTGTGGGCCTATTTTTCTTTTCCCGTCCGCTGGCCGCTTTGTTTTTTTTCTCAACACTGAGGCCCGCTCGGCTTTGCCCAGTTTCCTTAGCCCAGCTCACGCAGCCAGCGTCGTCGGCCCACGCCGCAAGCCAAGGCCTAGTTTCCCCAGCCCGGTCGCGCGCCAGCCGCTTCCGTGGGCTCACGCAAACGCCTTCCTTCACAGCTGACTGGCCGGGCCCATGAGTCAGACTCATCTCCTTCCCCTTGTTCGTGTTCCAGGCGGACACTGTGCCGTCGCCGATTGAGTCCACCTCGGCCACGCTCTCCTTGACGTCGCGCTCAAGTTTTCCGCGCCCCATAAATAGTGGTCGTGCCCCTCCTCTCTCCCCAATCTCATCTAGCGCCCGTTTTCTTCGCCGAACAGCCGCAGCCGACCTCCGATCCATTGCCGCCGCCGACCTCCGCTGTCAACTCACGGCGGACCGCCCCAACTGCCTCTCGGTCCTCCGTTTCGGGTCCGATGAGTTCACCGTTCCTTCCTCTCTCTCCCTCTGTCTTTTTCTTTCGACGTGTAGCGCACTGCGAGCCATGTGCCGCGAGCTCCGGCATGCCAGCCATGGCGCTGCCGTGGTCAAGCCGCCGGCGTATTGTGCCGGCTGGGGTTTTTATTTTATTTTATTTCGACTGGATCGATTCCCATCGACGGTTTCTAATCCGACGGCTTATAAAAGAAGATACCCCTTCGCTGCCTATTTTTCAAATACGCCCTTATAACTATTCTAGATTCAACCCGCGGTCCTTTGCGCATTTCACAGGTTACGTTTCTTTCTTTCGAAAGCGTATTTTGGTTCGGTTTTAATGAAATACGTTTTCAGTTATTCACAGTTTTGCCATTCAACTTGTTTTAGCCGTAAAATCTCCGTTTTAACTCCGATTAGATCCGTTCAAGTTGCGTTGGGTTCATAAATAAGTAATCTACACGTTTATGCTACTGTACAGTAGGTTTCCAACTTTTATAATTCGAGCTTAGATCTAATCTATTATTTGTCTATAGGAAATCTTGTTTAAACCATAACTTTTCCGTTTTAGATCCGATTTTTGTGATCTTCGCGTCTACGTGTTCATAGTGAGATGTAGATTCATTTTCCAAACTTTTCATATTGATTCTTTGCTGTTGGTGTACTATTCTAATCTATAGCCTTGTTTGCCTTGCATGATTGCTCCTGGATGCTTGTATGTTGCTGTGGTTATCGAGTATAGACGGTGAGCAGTTCTCGGAGGATCAAGGGTACGACTTTGACGAGCAGGACCAGCAGGTGTACATTGCTCAAGGCAAGTATAGCATGGGATCATCCTTGTTTCCTATTCACTTTAATTCATTAAATTCATAATGCACGTGTCGCCTTGATAGGGATTTCCTAGAATTGAACTATTACCTTGTCACCTATGGGTTATGCATGTGGGTAGCTTTGCTAGAGCTCAATTGAACCATGATCTTGTAACTTGACTAATGGTATATGCAATAAACGCTAAAATATGACTTTTTAGCAACATGGAAACAGGGGGCTGGAGTGTTTAGCTACTTTCTAAATGCTTCAGATTCCTCTCCCTAAGGACTTATCTGTAAGTGATCATCCGGGACTTACAGTACAGCTGTGAGAGCTACATGGCTCTGGCTTTGGCTCAGTATGAGGACCTTTTCTAGCTTGTTAGTGGTTACCTTTATGGCGCAAGAGGGGTGTGTTCCGGGTTGGATGTAGTGCGGCCTCTGTCCGTCAGTGTATAGGCTGCGCGTCATTGTGCCTGTAGGAAGAGGAGCTCTACATTCGTAGGCCACAGAAACCTAGCGGCCCTAACTTGTTAGACGAACCTTCGAAAGGCTTCATAGTGACCCCTGCCTGCTCACCTTGGAAGTGTTTTGGGAGTTATAAACCCGGGCATATGGGAATCACGACTCACAGTGAAAGTGTACAACCTTTGCAGAGCGTAAAACTGGTATATCAGCCATGCTAACGGTCACGAGCGGCCTTGGAACCCTTATGGAATAGATGAACACTAAGTAACATTTGTTTATGCTATTCATTATTCATGTTTACATTTGATCATGTGTTTGGCAATGGGAATTGAAACAACTTGATGCTACTCATAAGCTAAAATTGTGACAACTAAAAGCTGAACGTTGTTGAACCGTGTCTAGCTTTTTGAGCCTCATGAACCCCGTGTTACACTTGTTGAGTACGACATGTACTTACGCTTGTTTATTTTCATTACTTGGATAAAAATCCCGGATGGGTAACAGATGACCTTGAGAATGATGATTTCCCTGAGGACTACTAGACTTGTGGTCAACCAGTCGACGTCCCTGTGAATTGGAGCTTCCACGAGAGATCTTTTTATTATTCCCGCTATATTTACGTGATAACTCTGTCTTATTCGTGATGTAATAAACATTTGTGATGATACTATTCATAATTTGTCAGCTTATGTGTGTGACTGATCTCTGGGCGCACATAAGATTTTGCACTCCATTTTATCCTTAAAATTGGGTGTGACAGATTGGTATCAGAGCCATGTTGACTGTAGGACGCAAGCCTAGTTAGCAATGGTCGTTTTAGCTTCTTTTGCTTCACTCATTTCATGCTTTCTATCTCACCCTTGTTATTTGCTAAAGTTTTATGCTTCTTTTGCCTTATTCTATTATGAAAATTACTGCTTCTAATCTAACCTAACTAAACCTAATTCTGTAGATGCCTCGTGCCCACAAGACTGCCCGCATGAGCACTGGAGGGTATTACCCGCCACAAGGTTTGTCCGTGGATCCTAAGGAGGAAGAACCTCAGGAGTAGGAATTGGATTCGCCAACACCGCCAACGCCTGAGTCCACACCTGAGCCAGCCCAGGATGACCCTCAAGAAGTTGAGATCGTTGACTTGTCCGAAAACAAAGATGAAGACATTGTTGAGGAGGATGAGCCGATCCGTGGTCGCCGATTCGAGGTCATGAAGGATGATCAATATCGATTCCTTCCTCATCAACACCCAGAATTGGGATGGGCGATGATGGACCCGCAGGGCATGGATCCAACCACGGAAGCGATGGTACACTTTGGTTACGAGGCTGTGTCAAGGATTCGCCGGTTGGAGGATCAATTGAAGGTTCAGCAGAAAGCAATCAAGAGGCACCAGCAAGTGATAGATGAACAAAGGGTGTGCCTTAATTTGCCCAAGATGTATGAGGAGCTTCCTCATAAGTATCGCCCCTAGATGTTGGAGTCCCTCTTTAAGTAATAGCACGATAGTAGAACGAGTGAGTCGAGTTGGGTCGAGTTTTTAGTGCGGTGTGGACATTGCGTGTTTAGTTGATTCGTTCTTATGTTTATGCATGAGTTGGATCTTTGTAATGTGTGCTGGAACTTCGTGGGCATGTCCGCAAGTTTCATATTTAAGAATATTAAAGTTTGGGTCAATAAATAAATAGTGGGTTTGTTACATCTCGCTCCTTCGGAATCTATTTTTCGGAGCAGTCTGCCTTTATCTTAATGCCGAATAAAATATACACGACCTAAAATTATGAAATTGTTGTGGGAATAACTAGACTTAATTACCTTTCCAATGCCTCTGGAATCACCCCCATATCTGATTTGGTTCATGAGATATCTCTGCTTCAAGTTAAAGTTACTGCACAGTCTGGAATCTGGGAACAGTTTCGGTTGTATCCTGTTTTTGAGTAATCTAACGACAGAATCTGGGAAAGTGGTCTGAATACAAGTTGTAGAAACTTTCGTAAGCTTTCCAACCATATAAAGTACACTCGATTTGGATTTCGGGAACTCGAGATAAGACTGTTTTACAGAGCTGCTGTTGTTGAGACTCGTCCAGAAAATTTTCAGAATGTATTCTAACTTGGGGATTTCTGAATTTTGAATATTTGATAAGCAGATGTCTGGAAGAGGAAGAGGCCAAGGTCGTGGAGGTGTTCCCCCACATCCACCACCACCACCACTGACTATTGAACAACTCTTGGCAATACAGACGCAGCTCATGCAAACGTTGGTGCAGAATCAGCAGAATCAACAGGGTGGTGGAGCTCCACGTGATAAGCGTGGTGAATTCTTGAAGGGCCGTCCCCCGGTGTTCTCTCGTGCCACTGATCCACTAGAAGCAGATGATTGGCTTCGTGCAATAGAGAGGCAGCTCAACATAGCTCAATGTGATAATCAGCAAAAGGTGTTGTACGCTTCAGGACAACTTCAGGGAGAAGCTCAGGACTGATGGGAGTCATTCGAGTATGGACGTCCCGCCAACGCACCTCCTGTTACCTGGCAGGAGTTCAAGGACAATTTCAGATCTTATCACATACCAGAGGGATTGATAGAACTTAAGCAAGAGGAGTTCAGAGCTCTGAAGCAGGGATCCATGTCTATCGCTGAGTACCGTGACAAGTTTGCTCAGTTGTCACGCTATGCTCCTAATGAAGTGGCTGATGATGCTGATAAGCAACGCCGCTTTCTCAAAGGACTGTATGATGGTCTGCAGCTCCAGCTTATGTCAAACACCTACCCCAACTTTCAGACGCTGGTGAATCGCGCTATTGTTATTGACAACAAGCGCAAGGAGATGGAGGCCAAGAAGAGGAGGCTTCAGGGACAAGCCTCTAGGAGCAATACTCATCCACGTGCCAACTCTCAACAAGGCTTCCAGCAGAGGTTTCAGGGACCACCCAGTCAATGGAATTATGGTCAGTATCCGCAGCGCAACCCAAACCAGCAGCAGAATGCCAATCAACGTCCCCAGCAGTAGAGTGGTCAGCAAACACCACGACAGGGAGCATCCAACAACACTCCTATGAAGACTAGTGCTCCTAGCACCCCCAGCAAGTGTTTCCGTTGTGGCAAAGAAGGTCACCTCTCTTATAATTGCCCTGAGAAGCCTAATCAGCAAACCCCCCAGAAACAGAACAGCAACCAGAAGCCAACACATTATGGGAAGGTGAATCATGTGTCTACAGAGATGGCGTTTGCGGAACCAGAAGTCATGCTCGGTACGTTCAATATTAACTCAACCCCTGCCACTATTCTTTTTGATTCTGGAGCTTCGCATTCATTCATATCACAAGCATTCGTTAGAAACCACAGCATACCCTTATGTGCCATGCAAAATCCCATGTTAGTAAACTCACCGGGTGGAAGTATGCAAGCTGCATATCGTTGTCTTCCGACTAGTCTATCTTTAAGGGGGGTAGAGTTTAAAGTGAGCCCCATTATGTTGAGAGCATCCAGTATAGATGTGATTCTGGGTATGGATTGGATGATGAAACAACAAGCAGTGATTCAGTGTAAGGAAAGGGTAGTTGTTGTGACCGCACCGAATGGAGAGAGAATCAAGGTTGATGTAGTAATACAAACACAGCCAACCGCTACAGTGAACCAGCTTGATGATAGCGACAACAAGGAGGACCCAGTGGTGGATGAATTTCCAGATGTGTTCCCTGATGATTTGCCAGGTATGCCGCCTGACCGTGATATTGAGTTTATTATTGAATTATTACCTGGAACTACACCTATAGCTAAGCGTCCATATAGAATGGGGGTTAAAGAATTAGAAGAACTTAAGAAACAAATTATGGAGTTACAGGAGAAAGGTTTTATTCGTCCTAGTTCGTCACCTTGGGGAGCACCAGTTATATTTGTTGACAAGAAGGATGGTACTCAGAGGATGTGTGTCGATTATCGGTCACTCAACGAGGTTACTATCAAGAATAAGTATCCGTTGCCTAGAATTGATGATTTGTTTGATCAGTTGAGAGGTGCTTGTGTTTTCTCTAAGATTGATCTTCGTTCTGGCTACCATCAATTAAGGATTCGTGCAATAGATGTACCCAAGACAGCTTTTACTATGAGGTATGGTTTATATGAGTACACTGTTATGTCATTTGGTTTGACCAATGCTCCTGCCTACTTTATGTACATGATGAACAAGGTGTTCATGGAGTTTTTGGATAAGTTTGTGGTGGTGTTCATCGATGATATACTGATATTCTCTAAAATAGAAGAAGAGCACGCTGAACATCTGAGGTTGGTGCTGCAGAAGCTCAGAGAATAGAAGCTGTATGCCAAGCGAAGCAAGTGTGAATTTTGGTTGAAGGAAGTTTCTTTTCTTGGTCATGTTGTCTCCAACGGTGGAATTGCAGTAGATCCCGGTAAGGTGAAGGATGTGCTAAATTGGAAGCCACCAACAGATGTGGGACAGATACGTAGTTTCTTGGGATTAGCCGGATACTACAGAAGGTTCATTGAAGGTTTCTCTAAGCTTGCTAAGCCAATGACAGCCTTATTGGAGAAAAATGCTAAGTTCGTGTGGTCCGAGAAGTGCCAGGCTAACTTCGAAGAGTTGAAGAAGAGGTTGACTACAGCTCCAGTGTTGACTTTGCCAGACCTAAATAAAAGTTTTTTGATCTATTGTGATGCATCTCGTCAGGGACTTGGATGTGTTCTTATGCAGGAAGGCAGAGTAGTGGCTTATGCATCTCGGCAGTTGAGAAAGCATGAGTTAAATTATCCTACTCATGACTTGGAGTTAGCAGCAGTGGTTCATGCTTTGAAGATATGGAGGCATTATCTCATTGGACATAAGAGTGACATCTATACGGATCACAAAAGTCTGAAGTACATTTTCACTCAGATAGATCTTAATATGAGACAGCGTCGATGGTTAGAGTTGATCAAAGATTATGATTTGGAGGTACACTATCATCCTGGGAAGGCGAACGTTGTTGCCGATGCTCTTAGTAGGAAGAGTTATGTCAATGAGGTGCAAGTGACATCGATGTCAAGTGAGTTGTGTGCTGAATTTGAGCGACTGAATTTATGTTTTGTTACCAATGCAGTGGAGTTGGTGTTGGAGCCTAAATTGGAGCAAGAAATACATGAGGGACAGTTATAGGATGCGAAGTTGAAGGAGATAGCAGAAAACATAGTGATTGGTAAGGCACCAGGTTTTAGTATGGATGATAATGGAACTTTGTGGTTTGGGAAAAGGTTGTGTGTGCCTGAGGATAAGGCTCTACGAGAGGCAATTCTTTGTGAGGCCCATGAGTCTGCTTATTCTATTCATCCTGGAAGTACCAAGATGTATTTGGATTTAAAAGAGAAGTATTGGTGGTACGGACTCAAAAGAGATGTTGCTGAATATGTTGCTTTGTGTGATACCTGTCAGAGAGTCAAGGCTGAACATCAAAGACCTATAGGATTGTTACAACCAATGAAGATACCTGAGTGGAAGTGGGAAGAAGTTGGTATGGATTTTATAGTTGGGTTACCACGTACTCAGAGAGGTTATGATTCAGTCTGGGTAATAGTGGATCGTTTAACTAAAGTTGCTCACTTTATACCGGTCAAGACTACTTATAATAGACCAAGGTTAGCTCAGCTATATATGGAGAGAATAGTTTGTCTACATGGGGTTCCCAAGAAAATTGTGTCTGATCGAGGTACCAAATCTACATCTCATTTTTGTCAGCAAGTACATAGTTCGTTGGGAACCAAGTTGAATTTTAGTGCAGCATATCATCCTCAGACAGATGGGCAAACTGAGAAAATTAATCAGATATTGGAGGATATGTTGAGGGCTTGTGTGTTGCAGTATGGAACAAGTTGGGATAAGAGTTTGCCTTATGCAGAGTTCTCGTACAACAATAGTTATCAAAAAAGTCTCAATATGGCACCATTCGAAGCTTTGTATGGACGAAAGTGTAGGACCCCGTTGTTTTGGAATCAAACAGGAGAAACTCAAGTGTTTGGACCAGATGTTTTGAGAGACGCAGAAGAGCAAGTAAGGATGATCAGGGATAACTTGAGAGTGGCTCAGTCTCGACAAAAGAGCTATGCCGACACTAGAAGAAGAGAATTGGTTTTTGAAGTAGGTGATTACGTGTACTTAAAGGTGTCACCTATGAGAAGTGTGAGAAGGTTTAACATGAAGGGAAAGTTAGCACCAAGGTATATTGGACCTTTCAAGGTTTTAGAGAGACGTGGAGAGGTAGCTTATCAGTTAGAATTGCCTAAGAGTTTGTCGGGTGTACACGATGTGTTCCATGTATCTCAGCTAAAGAAGTGTTTGCGTGTACCTGAGGAACAGATACTGTTAGAAGAGCTTACAGTTAAGGAAGATCTCACTTATGAGGAGTTTCCAGTAAAGATTTTAGAGATAGCAGAAAGAGTTACAAGGAGCCGAGTTATAAAGATGTGCAAGGTTCAGTGGAATCGGTATACCGTGGATGAGGCTACTTGGGAAAGAGAAGATGATCTAAGGAAAACATACCCACAGTTATTTGAGTAAGCATCGTCCGAATCTCGAGGACGAGATTCATTTTAAGGGGGGTAGAATTGTAACACCCTAAAATTTGCAACATTTTAAAATAGGTGAATATGATTTAATTATGCATTTTGTGAGCATTTGAATTTAGAAAAAATAATCATTTTTAATAAAACTAAAAGTCAAATATAAAATCAAACATGAATGTGCATACATGCCACTGCATACTATTTTGAATTGCTTGGTTTGAAATTGGATTTCGAGTTGAGTTGGAATTTCATCTTAAAACTTGCTATGAAGAAAAATTCGAAAAAGAAAAGAATAACTTTCTTCTCCATGCTCAGTCTCGGCCTGTGGACCTGTTTTTCTTTTCCCGTCCGCTGGCCGCTTTGTTTTTTTTCCCGACGCTGAGGCCCGCTCGGCTTTGCCCAGTTTCCTCAGCCCAGCTCGCGCAGCCAGCGTCGTCGGCCCACGCCGCAAGCCAAGGCCCAGTTTCCCCAGCCCGATCGCGTGCCAGTCGCTTCTGTGGGCTCATGCAAACGCCTTCCTTCATAGCTGACTGGCCAGGCCCGCGAGTCAGACTCATCTCCTTCCCCTTGTTCGTGTTCCAGGCGGACACTGTGCCGTCGCCGATTGAGTCCGCCTCGGCCACGCTCTCCTTGACGTCGCGCTCAAGTTTTCCGCGCCCCATAAATAGCGGTCGTGCCCCTCCTCTCTCCCCAATCTCATCTAGCGCCCGTTTTCTTCGCCGAACAGCCGTAGCCGACCTCCGATCCATTGCCGCCACTGACCTCCGCTGTCAACTCACGCCGGACCGCCCCAACTGCCTCTCGGTCCTCCGTTTTGGGTCCGGTGAGTTCGCCGTTCCTTCCTCTCTCCCTCTGTCTTTTTCTTTCGACGTGTAGCGCGCTGCGAGCCGTGTACCGCGAGCTCTGGCATGCCAGCCATGGCGCTGTCGTGGTCAAGCCGCCGGCATACTGTGCCGGCTGGGTTTTTTTTTTTTTTATTTCGGCTGGATCGATTCCCATCTGTCGGTTTCTAATCCGACGGCTTATAAAAGAAGATACCCCTTCGCTGCCTATTTTTCAAATACGCCCTTATAACTATTCCAAATTCAACCCACGGTCCTTTGCGCATTTCACAAGTTACGTTTCTTTCTTTCGAAAGCGTATTTTGGTTCGGTTTTAATGAAATACGTTTTCAGTTATTCACAGTTTTGCCATTCAACTTGTTTTAGCCGTAAAATCTCCGTTTTAACTCCGATTAGATCCGTTCAAGTTGTGTTGGGTTCGTAAATAAGTAATCTACACGTTTATGCTACTGTACAGTAGGTTTCCAACTTTTATAATTCGAGCTTAGATCTAATCTATTATTTGTCTATAGGAAATCTTGTTTAAACCATAACTTTTCCGTTTTAGATCCGATTTTTGTGATCTTCGCGTCTGCGTGTTCATAGCGAGACGTAGATTCGTTTTCCAAACTTTTCGTCTTGATTCTTTGCTGTTGGTGTACTGTTCTAATCTGTAGCCTTGTTTGCCTTGCATGATTGCTCCTGGATGCTTGTATGTTGCTGTTGTTATCGAGTATAGACGGTGAGCAGTTCTCGGAGGATCAAGGGTACGACTTTGACGAGCAGGACCAGCAGGTGTACATTGCTCAAGGCAAGTATAGCATGGGATCATCCTTGTTTCCTATTCACTTTAATTCATTAAATTCATATTGCATGTGTTGCCTTGATAGGGATTTCCTAGAATTGAACTATTACCTTGTCATCTATGGGTTATGCATGTGGGTAGCTTTGCTAGAGCTCAATTGAACCATGATCTTGTAACTTAACTAATGGTATATGCAATAAATGCTAAAATATGACTTTTTAACAACATGGAAACAGGGGGCTGGAGTGTTTAGCTACTTTCTAAATGCTTCAGATTCCTCTCCCTAAGGACTTATCTATAAGTGATCATCCGAGACTTACAGTACAGCTATGAGAGCTACATAGCTCTGGCTTTGGCTCAGTATGAGAACCTTTTCTAGCTTGTTAGTGGTTACCTTTATGGCGCAAGAGGGGTGTGTTCCGGGTTGGATGTAGTGCGGCCTCTGTCCGTCAGTGTATAGGCTGCGCGTCATTGTGCCTGTAGGAAGAGGAGCTCTACATTTGTAGGCCACAGAAACCTAGCGGCCCTAACTTGTTAGACGAACCTTCAAAAGGCTTCATAGTGACCCCTGCCTGCTCACCTTGGAAGTGTTTTGGGAGTTATAAACCCGGGCATATGGGAATCACGACTCATAGTGAAAGTGTACAACCTCCGCAGAGCGTAAAACTGGTATATCAGCCGTGCTCACGGTCACGAGCGGCCTTGGAACCCTTATGGAATAGATGAACACTAAGTAACATTTGTTTATGCTATTCATTATTCATGTTTACATTTGATCATGTGTTTGGCAATGGGAATTGAAACAACTTGATGCTACTCATAAGCTAAAATTGTGACAACTAAAAGCTGAACGCTGTTGAACCGTGTCTAGCTTTTTGAGCCTCATGAACCCCGTGTTACACTTGTTGAGTACGACATGTACTTACGCTTGTTTATTTTCATTACTTGGATAAAAATCCCAGATGGGTAACAGATGACCTTGAGAATGATGATTTCCCTGAGGACTACTAGACTTGTGGTCAACCAGTCGACGTCCCTGTGAATTGGAGCTTCCGCAAGAGATCTTTTTATTATTCCTGCTATATTTACGTGATAACTCTGTCTTATTCGTGATGTAATAAATATTTGTGATGATACTATTCATAATTTGTCAGCTTATGTGTGTGACTGATCTCTGGGCGCACATAAGATTTTGCACTCCATTTTATCCTTAAAATTGGGTGTGACAGCTGGGCCTAAATGAAATTCCTTTGCAAGGTAGAAAATACACCCAGTCAAATATGCAACCTTCACCACTGTTAGAAAAGCTAGACTGGGTTTTTACTACTAAGAGTTGGACTATTTCATACCTAAACACCACTATCAAAGCTTTTGACATGACACCTTCTGATCATACTCCCAGCCTAGTCTTAGTTGCTACCTCTATCCCTAAGAGTAAAGTTTTTAGATTTGAAAACTATTAGCTGCTTAGTGATCAGTTCACTGAGATTCTGTCTAAATTGTTTGGCAGCTCTTGTCAAAAATGGTGATTATGCCAAGATTCTAATAGCAAAATTTAAGAATCTGAGAAGAAAACTGAAAGAGTGGCAAGCATCCAGAATAGGTCCAAAAACTTTGATTGAAAACACTAAAGCATCCCTGCAACTCATGGAAGTTTAGGGGACTACATAGATCTAAGTGTGGAGGAATGGAACTTTAAAGAGTTGCTTAAAAATCATTTGTTAGAACTCCTTGAGCAACAAAGAATTTACTGGAAGCAAAGAGGTGAAGCCAAATGGATAAAGTTTGGTGGTGTAGGTACAAGCTTCTTTCATACCGTGCTACTATAAGGCATAGGGGAAACTCAATTGCTGAGCTTGTTTCTAGTGAAGGGGTAGTAGTCAGTGATCACATAGGGAAAGAGCAGGTCCTTTGGGATGATTTCAAATTCAGGTTGGGCACCTCTGAATTTTCTGAGTTTACTATTAACCCAAGCTTCTTCATTCAGAGAAGCAATCATCTTGATCTTCTGGAAGCCCCATTTACCTAGAATGAACTTGATAGTATTATCAAGGCCCTCCTAAAAGATAATTCACCTGGTCCAAATGGGTTTAATAATGAATTCTTGAAGAAAAGCTAGCATGTCATCAAGCAGCACTTCTATAATCTCTGTCCGGCCTTCCACAATAATTCATTGTGCCTTAAGAGTACCAACTCCTACATCACTCTTATCCCAAAAGTTGATGGGCCAAGAACAGTTTTAGGGTTCAGGCCAATATCTCTTCTCAACTCCTCAGTCAAGTTGGTCACTAAGCTGCTTGCAAACAGGTTGCAGCCCATCATACTTCCTTAATTCATAGGAATTAATATGGATTAATCAGAAATAGAACAATTCAGGATTGTTTGTCTTGGTCATATGAATATCTTCATCTTTGCCACCATTCAAGAAAGGAGATTGTCATCATTAAGTTAGTCTTTGAAAAGGCATTTGATAAAATTGAGCACCAGGCCATGCTTACTCTGATGGAGGCCAAAGGGTTTGGATAGAAATGGTTAACATGGATGCAGGACATTTTTTCTTCGGGCACCTCATCTATGCTTCTTAATGGGGCTCTCGGGAGAACTTTCCACTGCAAAAGGAGGGCTAGGCAAGTTGACCTCTTATCCCCCTATTATTTGTTCTTTGAAGCAGATTTCTTACAGTCAATGATAAACAAGGCCAATGATATGGGCCTCTTGCAACTTCCAATACCAACTAGAGCATCCAATGATTTTCCTATAGTACAGTATGTTGATGATACACTGATTATTGTAGAAGATGTCACAAGGTATCTTTTTTCCTCAGATCATTGTTAATTCAATGAGTACTGGTCTCAGGGTAAACTTCAGCAAATCAATGATGATACATATTAATGTGTCAGATGAGAGGCTTGAAATTCTAGCCAGAACTTTTGGTTGCTCTAAAGGTAGTTTGCCCTTCACTTACCTTGGCTTGCCCTTAAGCATTGCCAGGCCAAGGGCTCAAGATTTCCTCCCAATTGTTGATAGGTGTGAAACAAGACTGACAAGAATGTCCTCTTTCTTGAATCAGGTAGGCCGTCTACAGATAACAAATGTAGTCCTCTCTTCCCTGCCCACTTTTTTCATGTGTACCCTAATTCTTCCAAAGGTTGTTATCAAGAAAATTGACAAATACAGGAAGCATTGCTTCTGGAGGGGATCAGATATAAATGCAAGAAAACCACCTGTTTACACCAAAATTTGGGAAGAAGAACGTGGGAACTCGAAGCTTCCAAGATTGTGTCATCAAGGAATAGATTGCATAAGGATCGATATCAGCTGATTTAGATGCGGTGCTAGGATCAGCTCTCTTCAGATGACATCAGCAAATAACATCAATGAGCTATGGTTGGCGTCAGAAAAATATGTCAGACTCTACAAAAAAGGAAGATTAGGGTCCAAGTTATCTTAAGTTAGGAATGTTTTCTTTTATTCCAAAGAATGTAATGAGTCGTATTGGAGTAGGATTCATGCTTAGGTTCTGGCTATAAATATTAGACCCTAGCTATTGTAAAAAGCATCCTAAATCAATCAATACCAATTACATTTTCTGGCTTCACGCCAACCCTTAGGAGTAGGAGTACTGTAGATCTCGACGAGTTCTTCAACAAGCAAGGCTGCATCGATCCGGACGACCTCTAGCTTGTCTGTAAGTACCGTCATGGCTTATATTCTTGTTTGTAAGGCTGCATTGGTCTGGCTGACTCCTTATGAGCTCTAGTATAAGTTAGTTATCGATCCTTATCTAGTTCAGGTATGGCTACATTGGTTAAGTTCGATCTCCACTGCTTTAATTAGATTAAGGTCAAGTTATCAGCTCTACCTAAGGGTGGCATCCTTTAGGTAGATTTATTAAGTTACCGATCTTGCTGATGTTCTTGTTGTCATTAGTTTCAGCAATATCAACCTGCCTGATTGAGATCAATCTAGATCGGCCTCACATCCTTTAGTCCATCGTTTATTTTGTCACATTGCGATGGTTCTTACTTTAAACGACGGATTATGTTTTATTGGCTATTCTACTTTGATCTTGATTATGCATAGTATGCGGTCAAAGCATGTCTGATCTTGAGAAGGTTTGCTAGCTAGTTGAATCTGGTCTATAGCTCGCTATTATGGCTGTAACAATCGAATCGATCCCCATTATTAGCACTTTAAATCGGAGTATATTGGTTGGTAGATTTGCTTTCGACCAGGCGTGACCTTGACTGTTTGCTATGCATGCATCGGCTAAATAGCCGATCGCCTGTACTTTAACACTTATATTGTGTCTTCATGACTCTATTAAATGTTAATAGATCTGTTTATTTTAAAGGATTGACTTGTTGTCTTTATCATTGCTGCCATCGATCCGATCGAACCCCACTATTAACGATAACAGGTTAGATCTAATGAGTTTATAGATTTGTTCATATTGAATAGTCGATTGTTCACATGCTATAATTCCTTTTCTACCTGAATCGGTTGTTTTAGCTTATTTGCCTATGCTTTCACAGATATGGCATGTTTTCATGAATCTGTTGAAGTATGGTCGGTTCTATGGATTTTCTGGTTCTAGACTATTATCATCATCATAGCTGCATCGATCCAGTCGAACCTCACTGTTGATGGTAATAGATTAGATCTAGACGGTTCATAGATCTATTTATATCAAAGAGTCGATTGTTTGCATGCCATGTCCCTTCTCACCGGATTCATTGGCTTTACACCACGTATTAATAAAAATCTAATTTAGCTAGTGATGAATCTTTGACGCATACACGCTAATAGCTCAAGGGAAAGGATCATAAAAACTAGGTGCATTGTATTCATTACTATAAAATTGATCATGACCTATGAGCTTTACAGTCCTTAATAGTCGATTTCTTCTTGTATCAGTTGTTTTAGTCGATTTTCCTGTCTGGCTGCTCCTGAAGCGGCACACTTAGAACTATTTCGGCAAAATCGGCATGTTCCACCCTAAATTACTGATAAACTTTCTCTCCTTGTAAATTGTAGGTCAAATAGAATGGGACGCCCTTAGGAATTCGCTGGGTCGACTGGTCCTACATTGAAGCCAGGCAGATCTCTAGATCATTCTGGCTTGCTGCGTGTCCACCCGGCGTAGCTACCATGTTTTTGCGCCGACACGCATTCTAGCACGCCCGATGGGACCCCACAATTGTCATGGCAACTCACAACAATGAGGACATTCTTATGGTGCCTTATGAAGACCTACCTGATGAGGATATAGATGTGATCAGTAAAGCTATAGAAGAATTTTAGAATAAATGTTTGTTGTCCTACACCAAGACACGTGACAATAAAGTTGTTTAGAAATATCCACTACAAAGAGTTTTGATGCATGGGCAGTTGCATACAGACGAAGCTGATGATAGACATTTCTTCATAGATGCTGTAAACAAGTCTTTTCATGATGTCATGTTGAACCATAATACAACTTTCTTGAACACCTTCCACAATACCATGAAAGAGGTGTTTCATGGATATCCAATTGATCAGGTTAGGCCGGCTTATTACAACATTCCACATCCGTCGACTTAGGGGACTAATCAAGCTGGTACTCTCCATCAAAAAGCAGCACTAACTAGTAATGATGATTTACAGGCAGTTCAGAGCTCATCTGAGCAAGTTCAAGGCACCACTATTAATCAAATACAAAATAATCCTGGATCATCAGTGCAGTATGTGCAATAGCCGATGGAGCAAGTTTTGAATCAAATGGTTAATTTTAGCACATCAGGCCAAATACCATCATCGGCTCAATAAATAGTGCCATCAGTTCAAAGGATTCATAGAGATATAGATCCTAACATCTACAACTAGAGATTTCAAGCAGCAAATCAGCAAAGGACCCAACAAATAGAGATTCCACAAGGATATCATTATGGCACAGATTACAATACCTTTCATATGATTCCAAATCCAGGGTATCAGGGTACCCAAAATTTTAATCCATAGATGGGTCAACAATTACAGAGAAATCTAGATTCAAATGCTGATGAGTTATTGCTCAGAGTGACCGAGATGATGAAGAATCAGTTCATTTTGAAACCAAAAGGGCAGACCTTTTCATACAAACGTCCATATCCAGAGTGGTATGATTTGGTCGCTCTTCCTACAAATTACTGGCTCTTGGAATTTGTTAAGTTCACTAGTCAAGATAGCACAAGTACAATAGAACATGTCAGTCGGTATCTTACACAATTGGGCGAAGCATCCATTGAAGAGGCTCATCGAGTTCGTTTCTTCTCCTTGTCCCTATCAGGACCAGCCTTCACTTGGTTTTCATCGTTGTCAGTTAATTCTATTGCCCATTGGACTGACCTAGAGAAGAAGTTTTATACATATTTCTATACTAGGATAGGAGAAAAGAATATCATAGATTTGACGACCATAAGGTAGAGAACTAATGAATCGGGTGTCGAGTTTCTTCAGAGGTTCCGAGAAACCAGAAATTTGTGCTTCTCATTGAATCTAACTGATGATTAGCTAGCTACTTTAGCCATTCAAGGAATGTTGCCAACATGGAGAAAGAAGCTGCTTGGGCAAGAGTTTGACAATTTAGGTCAGTTGGCTCAACAAGTGGTAGCACTCAATAGCTAATTCCAAAATATGCGTAGAGATACCTGATTCTAGAAGAGTGCCGCAATTGCCGAAGCCTATAATCCATATTCAGTTGATAATAGTGATGAGGACGATGAAGAAGAAGGGATTGCTGCAGCCGAATGGAATTGGGGTAAGAAGACGGTGATGGTGTCAAATCCTTGGGGAAAAGGAGTTGAGGAGAGCTATGATTTCAACATCACAAAATTAGACAAGCTCTTTGATTTCTTGCTTGAGAGAGGATAGATCAAGTTGCCCACCAATCATGTTATGTTACCTCTTGATCAGTTGAAGAAAAAAAGTTTTGCAAATTTCATAATGCTACTTCTCATTCTACTAACGAGTGTAGAATGTTCCGACAACATATACAGAGGGCTATTCAGCAAGGAAAGCTTAAATTTGATGCACCTTGGAAAGATGAAAGTTGATGATAATCCTTTCCCAAGAGATCAGAATATGGTCGATGTTAAGTTGCTCAAAGGAAAGACTAAAGTCCTAACATCAACTGGGGCAAAAGAAACCAGGACCGTTGATCCAAATATGCAAATATCGGCTAACGAATATAGAGATATCAAAAGGCGTCATGACCAACAAAAGAGCTGATATGAGTAGGAAGAGACGTCAAGGAACAGGGTCATAAAGTTGCATGTCACATCTCGAATTTTATTGAATAAATGGCAACGATAGAAGGAAAAGGATTATCAGCGTTGGTTAGAAGAGAAAGAATAACAGCGTCAACAAGAGGAAGAGAGGTATGAAAGAAAGCAAGCTAAATCACATTGGAATTGTCCTTTCTTCAGACATTGTTGGAATGAAGGTTTAAAATTGCCTACTAGAAATAATTGCCTAGAGTGCAGTGAGCAATATTGGGAGTTTAGGCAATCTCAAGCCAACCGCCGGTCTATCCATGCTTGAGATGAGTATCATCATAATAATGTGGATCAGTGCTTAAAAAATAGAAGTGTTCATGATCGGCTTGGGAACAAATTGTTGATCAAAATTGGGCTGATTATGAAGAAGGTAATGAGGAAGAGTATGTTTGGCAGGAAGGGCAATGGTGCCCAGGAGGTTTGATAAGAAGCCAGAAAAGAAGGGTACAACGCCTAAGGAATAGAGAGCTAGAATAGGCTCAAGCATCTGGTAGTCCTCAAGTGTGGCCTGCTAAACAAACAGCCGATAGGGGTCAACCATCGGCTAATATTCAAATGATTTTTCTGTTGCCGTCAGAATTCAGAGCTCCAGCTAATCAAGAAGTTTATTTAGATTTTGATAAATAGGAATATGAGGAGATAGTTGCCAAGTTGACAGTGATAAAGCAAGCTATATTCGATAAGCCAGTCAAGCATCGGCACTTAAAGGCTTTATATGTAAAATGTTTCGTTGATGGGAAGTCGATGAGCAACATGTTGGTGGATGGAGGTGCTTCTATTAATCTTATGTAGTATACTACTTTTCGCAAGCTTGGCAAGGGACCAAGAGATTTGATTGAGACTGACATGATGCTTAAGGATTTTGGGGGTAATGCATCCAAGACCAGGGGGTAATAAACATTGAATTAACAATCGGAAGTAAGACTTTGCTCACCACATTCTTCGTCATTGATGGAAAAGGTTCATATAGTTTACTCATTGGTCGTGATTGGATTCATACAAAATGTTGTGTACCATCGACTATGCATCAATGCTTGATTTAGTTGTATGGAGATGATGTTGAGCTGGTCCATGCTGATGATTCTATGAGTATAGTAATAGCTAATCCAATGTATTGGGAACTAGAAGACTTCGAGTGTTTTTCTAGCAAGCTATGGGAAGGAGACTTCATTAAGATCAATGATGAAAGCCAACAGCTAATCCAAGCAGTCAGCTTTGAGAGTTTGTTTTAATGGATAATCCAATAGATGGTACAGATGGTAAACTAGGACATGGCTTTACGTCGGCCGATGAATTAGAGGAAATAGGTATTGGCTTTGGATCCTAAGTTGGATCCTAAGTATAAGCAAGAGTTGATAGATTTATTATAGGAATTTAAAGATTGTTTTGCTTGGGAATACTATGAGATGCCTGGTATCAAGAAGCGATCAATGGAAAATGTTTGAAGGAATATTATCCTAGCGTTTGGATTAATACTTGGCAGCCGATTTGTTCAGTCATCGGCTCTAATAGTCGGTACCAGAAGCTTATCGCCTTTAGCTAAAAAATTACCCCCAAAGGGGGAAAAGCCGATACGATATGTATCGCCTATAGAGCAAAAAACCAACATAGAAACAATTATGGTATACACAAGACATTGTAGAAAGTACACTAAGACATGATCATAGAAAAATAGAGGTTTTTATCCATTGATTGGTTTGCCCTAAGTACAAACTAATCAAAGACATTATTTATCACATCCTGAGCAGATGTAATATCCACGATGGCCTCTGCTACATCAATAAAGTCCATGATTAACTCCTTGTGCTCATCGCGGCCATCGCCATTGGAAAACCGGTCTCTATGGTATGAAGCTCATACCCGGTCTGAACCTACATCGTGGCCAGCGCCACCAATGTGCCGCGATGGACGCCATGGAGGGCAATCTCCTAGACATGGGGCAGGATGCTGTGGAGGCGAGTGTTGATAAAGGGGCCCTAAGCATTGATGGTCACCATAGCCACATTCGCCGCCAACTGGAGGTTCTCCAACTGCACCGTCAGGGCTGGCAATCACAGAAACAAAGAAGATATCAAGACAAAAATAGTGGAAATCAAAATAAAGGTGTTCTTGGAGTCCATCTTACCAGCCACCATGGTGTCAGACTTGACCAGCCACGCCCGAGCAGCGCTGGCCTCTTCCTCGGTGGCACAAAGGGCAGCTTAAGAGGCCCTGAGGTGGATCTCAAGCTGACTGTTTTCCTGAGTTGCCTCAAAATAATGGTCTTGGGCTGCCCTCCACTCCTTGAGGAAACACCAGGCGTCATCACCATTATAGGAGTCGGAGGAGTCCGACGACAAATCCAGTGCAGAGACGGCATCAGATGCAGCATTGGAGGGCTCATCGGCCCTAGGAGGAAGTGGACAAAGGTTGTCATTCAAGACGAACCTATAAACAAGTTAGAAAAGTTCATTACCATGAGCAGAAGTTATCGATCTCACCTCATACGGTGGAGGTGCTGGCTCATTGGCAGGCTCTCCTTTGGAACCTCCTTCGCCACGTACTTGCCCCTGTTGTCCTTGCCAGCAACAGGGTTTGGTTGGATCTATGGAAAGGAGGAAGAAAACCGCTACAGGGTTTGAGAAGGCAGAGAAGTGCAGAGGACAAAAATAGTTGCAAGTGTGGATGTGTTCGAGGCTAGAGTCCTTGGCTAGTATTTATAGCCACAAAGCAAGGTAATGGATATCTCGGGACATGCAAAAGGCAACCGCAATCAATAGAAGGTGAAGCGCCACCTCACTAAAGCCAGAGAGAATGCGGCATTCATACTGAGGACGGAAGATTGAGGATTTTTCTCAATGAAGGCTGTGTTTTTAGACTTAATTAGAGTATGGTTAGAGGTCTGGAATTGACTATTTTCAAATCGGCTCTTTAGCTGAGACAAGAAATACAATAGATCAATAGAAAATATGGTTATCATTAGATCCACACAAAATATATGTTGGTATGCAGATTGCAAGTTTAGTACATCCTAGATTGCTTTCAATGCTTTTAGCCGGATAGCATCGACTTCTGTGATTTGTTGCTCGTCTTCTTTGTCTGATCTAGGAATATTCTCAAGACTGCTACAGATGGCCTTACCTTCTTTGACCTTGGTCAGCATTTCCTATTTCTTCTACTTAATGGCATTGAGTATTCGACCAGATTAGACTTATGGCAATCGATGGCAGCCTTCACGTTCTCTAGTTCCTTCTCAAGTTCTACACGCTTGGTTTCTAGTTGGTTCAGCTCTGGCTTGATCCTGAGGGAGGAGTTCTTCAAATTATCGATTAGTTGTGCTAGCTCTTTGTCTTCTTGTTTATTGGAATACTTCTTGGCCATCAAAGTTTCACGGGTAGACAGATTCCTCTAGGCCTTTTTCACCTTTGGAGCTTGATCTTCAATGATGGATAAAAGTGACAAGACTTTGATGAGATCTAGGGATAAATTATCCTTAATGGCTAAGAAGACTCTTTGCATTGAATCTGTATCTTGGACCTAATCGACTATATCCTTCTCAAGCATTGGCAATACGTCCCTTAGTAGATTTCTGGTCTCTTCTGATAAAGCTTCTTTAGAAGAGGTGGCTGATGAGCAGATTTCACCCTCATCTATATACTCTTCAAAATTGAAAGAGAAGCTCGGAACTAGTGAATTAAGTACCTATAGGTGGGAAAGAAAAATTTTGTCAAGAAAATAACAAGTTATTTGAAAATGAGAAGAACAAGGAGATATAGTACCTTTTCTGGGGTAGTTTCTATCTGAGGAGAAGGAGGAGCTGATGATGCACCAATGGTATCTAGTTGAATCGGCTCTAAACTTTAAACATTGGTATATGCAAACATCAAAGAAGATTTTTAGTTCATATTTGTTGCAGAAAGATAAACTAGGCATATGACTTTCTTACCATCAATTGTTTGCTAGGCTGGAGATTCGATAGTCTAGGTGTCAACATGAACATGATCACCTTCAATGCGTAGACTGCCAGACTCCTACCCTTGCATGAATGTTTTCTCAGGGAGTATCTGGCATGGTAAATGGTCAGAGAAGGGTGAAAATTGAATGGAAAATCATGAATTTTGAGATATCTTGGCAACATCAGGAAGTAAAGTGGTAGGGTTCTCGTCTTCTGCCATCCCAGAAGCATCGATTGTTTCAGCCAAAATCGGCTCCTTTTGAGGATCGACCGATGAAGGATGGGTTGGTGCTAATTTAAACACCCGGGACAAAAGTTCAGCACCCAAAACAGGTTGGGATACAATGGTTAATAACTGTGAGTAAAGAATTAGAAATTGAATATCATTTGGGGAAGAGGATGAATTGTTTTACATGAGCACTTGATGGTCTCATTCTGCGAAGCCTTTTCGCAGTAATGGTTTTTGGGTTGTCCCTTGGGTTGCCTTGCGTTTTGAAGATTGGAATGTTACAATTGTAGAAGCAGCCTGGGTTTTCATTAGCTTCTTCATTAGAGATGTAGTTGATCCCAGTCTCGAGATTGGACATGGCGGATAATACTCTATGGCATACCCTTTTTTGTCCACAATTGGGGGATGGAATTCAGCATCCTGCAAGGGAGTTTTGTTAGATAAGTTGATAAAGGGACTTTAGTAGATGATCTTAATGAAAGAAAAAGAGTTAGCTAATTACCTCACTGTCAGAAACAAAATCTTCATCCAGAGCTATGCAGCTAGGATAAACTGGACTACAGAAGAGGTGGGAGTGCCATTCTTGCCACCAGAGATCATATAAATAGAAAGTGAAAGAGGCTCTAGTCCATTCATGCAGATAGAGGGAAGGAAGATCTGATCCTAACTGAAAAACTCTAGAAGCTTCCATTGCCTCACAGATGCCTTCTCTCAGTTTTAGTATATATTTGAAAAATAGCCCGAGGGCAATTGACCAAGACCAAACTAATGAGCTATGAAAGAAGGCTTGTAAAACTCATAGGTTGGAAGGTTGCCTGGAAGGAAGGAACCTGTAGACATTTTGTCGTGGCCATGACAAAATTTAGTTGGAAGGATGCAAGGTTTGATGAACGAATTGAAGATTGTAGCTGTTGTTTCATCTGAGCAGCCTGATTCAAATCAAAATTTGAATGGGAAGACCAACTCATTGTTCTCATCCTCATCATAGGGTAGCCAAGTCAGAATATCTGCATCAAACCCTCTATAAAACTTCTTAAAGAGATGGCCAACATCGATAGCAATTGTTATGGCCGATGTAGCTTCACCATAGCTCATGCACTGACGGGTTCTTCCTTCTTCACCTCTGTATTCCTCATCAAAGTTGGAGGAGGGAAAGCACAAATTCTAGAGATTTGGCTTTACAATCTTATGCATATACAAATTTAACCACATTTGTATTAACCACCAAGGGCCACTGATGGTGTGCACTACTTCATTCTTCAGCAGCTGAGCGGCCATCTGATGCATCAAATGGTAAGCTGATCCCAACAGGTACTTTCCAAGAGGAATCTCAATGCCTACTGCTAGATGCTCTGTCATGAGTTTATGATTGTAAGTCAGACCACAAGATGACCCACAGAAGATGAATCTTTCTAGCCACATGTTCAGAAAAAACATATATTCCCTTTCGCTAATAGTCAATTCATTCCTGATGTGGTTCTGGATGTATCTTGCCTATCCTGTGCAGTTCGATATTTTGGCCAGTTTCTTTGACCCAGCACCTAACAGTTCATATGGTTGCATTGGTCTTGTTATTCTGAGGCCAGTCAACATATAAACATTGGCCAAGGTAAATAGTCATTGGGCCGTGACCAAAGACGAAAGCATTCAAGGTGTTGGACCAAAAGTAAGAAGCGGCAATTAGGAGTGAATCATTTCTCTCCATTCCAGATGGTGAAAGGGTCAGGCATTGGCTTAAATCATAAACTTCCCAGTCTTCGTCCTTTTTGTCTAACACTCTACAGAACTAGTCTCTCCATCCCTTAGGCATTTTAGGCCAATTCCTAAAGGGATTTTTGGTGATCCAAGAAGTTAGATCTACCAAGGACTGCCTAAAAGGAATTTGATTGGTTTTTTGGTTGATAAAATCCAAAGGATTAGCATCTCCCATAGGTCCAAGGTAATAAGCATTTGGAACAATAGACGAAGGGATCAAAATTTCATTTTTCATCCCCTAGAAAGCCAGATGAGATAAACTTAAGGAAGAGAAAAATACAGAGCAGTGGCTGATAGTTGAAGGATGGAAATTTGGAGACGTACCTCAGGGATGTAGTCACTGGTCACCATTTTAGTGGGAATAGATCTGAATCCTAAAAATGGTTGCAGAGGAATGACTTGACGAATAGCTCGAGCAGAGGAAAAACTGCTAGGGTTGGAGCTCTAGTGGTGGCGGCTTTTGTTGTTGAGGCTCGCTCGAAGAAGGGGAAAGCGAATGGGCCGAATAAATCAGAAATGATACTGTTGGGACCGAGAATATCAAGAGTCACGCGTATATTTCGAAGTAAACGGTTGTGACATGGTGAACAGGTAAATAGAAATTTTAGAATAAAATTATTTTTATCCCAAAATTGGGAGGCATGTGTTTACACCAAAATTTGGGAAGAAGAACATGGGAACTCGAAGCTTCCAAGATTGTGTTTATCAAGGAATCGATTGCATAATGATCGATATCAGCTGATTCAGATGCGGTACTAGGATCGGCTCTCTTCGGATGACATCAGTAGATAACGTCAATGAGCTACGGTTGGCGTCGGAAAATATGTCAGACTCTATAAAAAGGGAAGATTGGGGTCCAAGTTATCTTAAGTTAGGAATATTTTATTTTATTCCAAAGATTGTAATGAGTTGTATTTGAGTAGGATTCATGCTTAGGTTTCGGGTATAAATATTGGACCACGGCTATTGTAAAAGGATCCCGAATCAATCAATATCAATTACTTTTTTTGGCTCCACGCCAACCCTTCGGAGTAGGAGTATTGTAGATCTCGGTGAGTTCTTCAACAAGTAGGGTTGCATCGATCCGGTCGACCTCCGGCTTATCTGTAAG
Source organism: Miscanthus floridulus (assembly GCF_019320115.1). Classification (NCBI taxonomy): domain Eukaryota; kingdom Viridiplantae; phylum Streptophyta; class Magnoliopsida; order Poales; family Poaceae; genus Miscanthus; species Miscanthus floridulus. The sequence goes on along the minus strand of NC_089591.1, from coordinate 17,301,383 downwards.
TACTGTCATGGCTTATACTCTTGTTTGTAAGGTTGCATCAGTCCGGCCGACCTCTTACGAGCTCTAGTATAAGTTAGTTATCGATCCTTATCTAGTTCAGGTATGGCTGCATCTGTTAAGTTTGACCTCCACTGCTCGAATTAGATTAAGGTCAAGTTATCGGCTCTACCTAAGGGTGGCGTCCTTCGGGTAGATTCATTAAGTTACCGATTTTGATGATGCTCTTGTTGTCATTAGTTTCAGCAATATCAATCTGCCCGATCGAGATCAATCTAGATCAGCCTCACATCCTTTAGTCCATTGTTTATTTTGTCACATTGCGATGGTTCTTACTTTAAATGACAGATTATGTTTTATCGGCTATTCTACTATAATCTTGATCGTGTACAGTACGCGGTCAAGGCATGTCTGACCTTGAGAAGGTGTGCTAGCTAGTTGAATCTGGTCTATAGCTCGCTATTATGGCTGTAATGATCCGGTCGATCCCCATTGTTAGCACTTTAAATCAGAGTATGCTGGCTGGTAGATTTGCTTTCGACCAGACGTGACCTTGACTATTTGCTATGCCTGCATCGGCTAAATAGCCAATTGCTCATACTTTAACGCTTATAGTGTGTCTTCATGACTCTATTAAATGTGAATAGATCTATTTATTTTAAAGGTTTGACTTGTTGTCTTTATTATGGCTGCCATCGATCCAGTCGAACCCCACTATTAAGGATAATAGGTTAGATCTGATGAGTTTTTAGATTTGTCTATTTTGAATAGTCGATTGTTCACATGCTGTAATTCTTTTTCTATCTAAATCGGCTATTTTAGTCGATTCGCCTGTGCTTTCACAGATATGGCATGTTTTCATGAAGCTGTTGAAGTATGGTCAGTTCTTTGGACTTTCTGGTTCTAGACTATTATCATCATCATAGCTGCATTGATCCAGTCGAATCTCACTGTTGACGGTAAAAGATTAGATCTAGACGGTTCGTAGATCTGTCTATATTAAACAGTTGATTATTTGCGTGGCATATCTCTTCTCACCGGATTCATTGGCTCTACACCACGCATTAATCAAAATCTAATTTAGCCAGTGATGTATCTTTGACGCATACACGCTAATAGCTTAAGGGAAAGGATCATAAAAACTGGGTGCATTGTATTCGTTACTATAAAATCGATCATGACCCACGAGCTTTACAGTCCTTAACGGTCGATTTCTTCTCGTATCAGCTATTTTAGTTGATTTTCCTGTCTGACTGCTCCCGAAGCGGCACACTTGGAACTGTCTGGGCAAAACCGGCATGTTCCACCCTAAATTACTGATAAACTTTCTCTCATTGTCAATTGCAGGTCAAATTAACTGGCACGCCCTTGAGAATTCCTAGGGTCGACTGGTCCTGCGTTGAAGCCAGGCAGATCTCGAGATCATTCCGGCTTGCTGCGTGTCCACCCGGCGCGGCTACCATGTTTTCGCGCCGACACCACCAAAGGCAGCTTGGAAGATGGTATGCAAACCCAAAGAAGAAGGTGACCTGGGAACTATTGACATTGAGAAGCAAAACAAGGCGCTCCTCATTAAAAACTTTCATAGTTCTTTAACAAAAATGACCTCCCATGGGTCAATCTGATCTGGGAGAAGCATTACAGAAATGGGAAGCTGCCAAACCATGTCAAAAAGGCTCCTTTTGGTGGAGGGATACCCTGAAATTTCTTCCAGACTTTAAACTTATTGCTAGTCCTCATGTGGAGAATGGAGAGAGTGCACTATTTTGGTATGACACTTGGAATAATCAGTCCCTGGCTACTTCAGCTCCTGAACTTTTCTCCTTTGCAAAGAACAAACTGATTTTAGTTCGGAAAGCTTTCAGTTAGGAGGTATTTTCAGATTTGTTTCAGTTACCACTGTCTCAACCTGCTTTTCTGCAATTGCAAGACATTCAGCACTTGATTGAAAGTATGCCCCTTAGTGACAATAATGACAGTTGGTTGTATTCCTGGGGATCCAACATCTTTGCCTTGGCCAAAGTCTATAAAATTCTAGTTGGACATACAGAGATTCACCCCACCTTCAAATGGCTATGGAAGAGCAGATGTCAGCCTAAACATAAAGTCTTCTTTTGGCTTCTACTCAATGACAGACTTAGCACCAGAAACATTCTGAGAAGAAGGAACATGCATCTGGATTCCTATAATTGTGTCTTGTGCAATCATCTGGTGGAAGAATAAGTTGAACATCTCTTTGTGGATGGACTATCTGGACAGCAAGAAATGACCTTATCTTCAAAGGTGTCAGTTTAGATCTGCTTGGATGCAGACGTGTTTTCTTCAGAGAACTCTTGCTTCTTCAGCATCGAGTGAAGACAGGACAGGAAGAACAGTTGATCACATGGATCCAGAGTCTAGAATAGATTGTCTCCTGTTGTTGATTTTTTTTTTGAGTTTTTTTTGTCACTTAGTTTGCTCCCTGCTCTGTGATGTTGTTCTCCCTTTCTTTTTTCGTTAACCTGTACTGTTGCTTAAACTCTTTTGGTTCCTTTTTCAATAAATTACGGGCCCCTCTAGATTCTTCAAAAAAAAAAACGTCGGCTTCCCTCTGCACTAGTCAGTTTTGTCCCTCTGCTTTTAATAATCAGTGAGGAACAAGCATCTAGGACCACAAAGACGATAGACATGTTTGAGGGACTCGCCACCATCTCCTGTGATTCCTTTGGAGGATGCTTCCCGTTCTACTTTAGCTGCTCAAGCCTAACAGCGCGGATGCTATAATGTTTCATTTTTATCTCTCCCTGTTTTTCTTTTTCAAACTGATTTTATCCGAGCAATCTTCCTTCCCCATAAGGCCATATATTTTAGCGAGAGATATCCTTTCGGAGCTTCGGGTTCTCGAAGATCCCCTGTTTGAACCTTCACAACTCCATTGCCAGATACATGGTGCCAAGTGTTAGGATATCCTCGCCAAATGGAGGTTGCAACGTTTCTCAATGATGAGTAAGATTACGTTGTGATTCTCACTCCTGTGCCAAATGGTAGAGAACTTTTCATTTATGTGTGAATGGTGTACAAAACATGTGTATGTATCTCAGTTCGCTAACGTGCGTCCTTCATATGTAGAAAATGCGTATACGCCATAGCATATTTGCATATACGAAAATTTGATACACCTGCTAACTTTTTATTTATCTTGTTTCTTGTCAGCACATAGCTAGATAAACACACATTCACATGTGAGAAAATTTTTGACAAAATCTCATCAAACAACAAGGAGTCATTGAGCTATGGGAAGTGCCTGCTCTACCAAAGGTAAAGCCTTTTGTGTTGTTTGCTTTGCAAGATTGCTGATGGACAGCTCAGTGGAAACGGTGCCACAATCTCTAGGACAACAATACGTGTGGTCTGTGTGATGTGGATGTGGAATCAATCAACCACAATCTGCAGGACTTAGCTCTAGAATAGCATCATTTTTGTTGATTGGTGGCTTGGGGCAATGAAAAGAATCAGCTAGATATCTTGAGAAAGTGATTCGATTCATTGATGTTGTTGACGTTCTAGAAACTTTGGAATATATGATGGCGTCTTCCATCAGCCGCAGCGCACCTGTTCTATGCTTGTCATGGAATTGGCTATCGTCCAGTGTCTTCGGTGTGGGTAGCTTCTCTTTGGACCTGGGTCGTCTGCGTCGCAATAACTAATTTTTGGACTGGGAGTGTTTGTTAAACCTAGGTTTACCATCTATTTGTAACTTATCTTCTCTCTTGTTATTAAGGCAATTTGATCAAAGAAGTAGCCAATACTTCTTCAATAATTGTCTAGTGTGAAATCTGAATTTTTATTTGAATTCCAGTCTTTCTTGATACGGTAGACTTATTTATTCACCTTGCTCTTCTTTTCCTTCATAGACTAATTTCTTTGATCAAAACGATAATTTGTTGAAGGTGAAGTCGTAATAAAGTGTGCACAAAAAATATATAGGAGATAACATCCAAGAATTTGTAACAGTACCAAATGGAATAAGAATAAGGCATACCAAAATATGATTTAGACAAGACAAAAAGGTTGTGGAGAAAAGATGTGTGGACCAAACAACTAGACATGATTCAGACCAATCAAGGTGGGAGTCTTTGGATTTGTTGCATTTCTAGAGTAGGCTTTCGGTAGATGAGACTAAGAACGGGCAGTCGGGCATGTAACACCCCAGGTGTTTGTCACCAGTTAAGCAATGGGTTTGAGCTCAAACATGACATGTTAAGTGGTGATGAAGGTGTCAAGATCAAATCTACAAGAGTGAGCTCCAACTTAAACTTGGGCAACACACCTTTGCTTGCATATTGGCCCTTTTCAGATATACACCTAAGTAATGTTGAGGGTGCTTCTTTCATGTGCTTCACATCAATTTTCCACCCACATTGATGATTGGAAAAGTTTCGTGAAGTTTGGAATCGAGAAGTCACATGAAATGATAAGTTATAATCTTTCTTGGATTGCTTTATTAGGTGAATGAGAACATGTGAAACATGACTTGTTATTTTACGTTTTCTCTATGTGTATGCTTATGATCATGTGTGATTGAGTGCATGTGGTTGATGTTGGTCACTAAAATACCTTAGCTACACTTAGAATGCCTATTGGAGCAATGATCATGTGGATCACTTCACCTAATTAAGCTCCTAAGTGATAATATGCTTGGTTTGACATAGGATTTACATGTGATCAATGTTTGAAAGGATTGTGGAACCTTAAGAATGCTTCTAACATGTTTAGAATGTCACTAGGAACTACTTTGGTATTCATGACTAAAGCTAGTTTGGTCTCTAAGTCATACCGATAGTGTGAAGTACCAATTGCATGTGGTATGTTTGACTGGAGTTGAATTGCATTTTAGAAACTTTGCATGGATCTGCAACCTAAAACAAAGTTGTAGTACTTGAGGAGTGTAACAACTTTTATTTTTGGGTCATAGGCTAGTTCAGCTCCTAACATGCTTGAATTTGGATCACAAAGATCATTGTATTGCTGTTTGAAAACATGGAAATATTTCTAAGTCTTTTAACGCTTTTCAGTTTTCGTGTAGTGTACTTTGGTGCCTCATAGTTTGAAAACCGTGGAGTTTTAGATGATGTTGATATTGGCAATGTTGGAGTTTACCCGTAGATCTACAACATTTGTTACTACCTCTCGTGCCAAAATTAAACGATTTAGGAGATAGAGAGGCGAGAAAATGAAGGTTCAGTCGTGTGTTCAGACATTTTTGAGCTAGCCTGGAATTTTTTAACGTGGCCGACATATAGAGAGGCTTGCCACCTCGCCCCCACCTTTGTGCATGTAAACCGAGCGCCCGGCGCCCTCTACTCCTCACTCGCGCTCGCCACTTCTCACTCTTCTGCAAGCTCTCATCGTCGCCATGCACGCCGAACGGTGCGCCGCCGCCATGGCCGAGCAGTGAAGCTTGCCGCCGCCGCTGTTCCCTGCCTATGTGCTTCCCCTGCTCCTAGCCAGCAGCACCACCACCTCCTCGTGGTTTCCCCGAAACCGTACCACCCACCCCAGCCTCGCCGTCGCCGGGAGCTCCGCCGTCGCCGTGCAGTCGCCCGCTATGGCCGCCTATGCGTGTGGCCGAGCCACCTCGGGCTACCTCCCGGCCATCCGAGACCACCAGTGTAACAACCCAAAAATTCATACATCAAAAATACCAACTACAAATTTTTTCTCAAAACTCCCAGGTGATGATGAGTGTCATGTATAGGAACCCAACCTAAGAAATGCATTAGGTCTAACCCCAACCCAAGTTAACATATAAACATGGCATGTCATTAGTTAATTGTTTTTATTTAAATTCTAACAAATAAAGTATTGCATACATTGTTAATTCAAAATGTGATTTGGATTTCCATTTGAGTTATGATATGCTTAACAACTCTAATAAAATAATAAACCATAAAAAAATTAAAACTCAAACCAAGGAATAAAGGTTTAAAGAGAAAAACTAATTCTACCTTTGTATAACAAAAACCACACCTATTTTTGTTATACAAAATAGCTAAATAAATTCCTAATATATATATAAGTATGTTGTGGGCCTCATATCAAAAACTCCAATGAATATGGTGCATCAATTTGGAATCCAAATTTAAAAATCAAAATTGAATTCAAATAAGGAAGGAGGAAAATAAAACAGAAAAAGAAAAGAGGAAGAAGAAGGCCTCGTAGGCTCGGCCTGCTCGGCCCGCGCCAGCCAGCCAGCCCAACTAGCCTGCCAACCCCCTTCCCGTCTTCCCAGCGCGCGCGCGCGGCCCACGAGCCGGCCCAGCACGCCCGCGCGCCTCCGCTTCGCCTGCTGTCGCTGCCTACCGAGCCCCACCCGTCAGCCTTTCCCTGTTCATCTTCTCCACGCCACGCTCAACCACCCGCGTGACCAACAGCCGACAGCGGTGGCAGGGGTGGGCCAGGGGGTCACACCCAGGGCATGACCCTGTCCCCCTTGCTCCGTGCTCACGCAACCCCACGCCACCGTCTGATGCGGTGCACACGCCTCCACCACATGATGCCAGCCGCCATGGGAGGCATGGTGCTCGGCTATAAAGCCACGCCCGGCGCCTCAGCCTCTCTCTCAGCCACAGCCACCGCTTGGTGGCCCAGCAGCTGCACCGCACCAAGAGTAGAGGGCTGAGAGGGAGATCGTGTGAGGAGGATCGGAGCCCCCACGTGCTGCCGAAGCCGCCGGAGCCGAGGGCGATGCCATCGTCATCATCACGGTCGCGGGTCGGCACTGCACGGCTACCGGAGCTACACGACCTCAAACTGCCACTGCATCGCCACCCTATCGCCTTCGACACCCACGGTGAGCCCCCTTCTGGTCTCTCCCTGCCCGCCACCGAACCTCACCTTGTCGACCATGGCGCTCCACACCGGGAGCACGTAGGCTAGGGCTATCTCCGGCCGCTGGGAACACATGCACCCACGCACACATCCGCGACCACGCCGTGACCACCCCACCAGAGCCCCGTAGATCACCCGCATGCCTCGCCGTCGTCACCATGTCGTCGTGGCCACCGAGGAGTCCCTACCGGCCACCTAGGAACCCGAAGCCATGCCTTGAGCCCTAGACACCTTTGTCGTGCACCCACAGAACCGCAGAAGCCCCTATCTGCCTAGTCGAGCCACCGGAGAGCCTGCATGCGTGACCTTGCCACCGGCGAGCACTGCCAAGCCACCAGCTGCCGTGGCCAACGCCCTAGAAGGCCCCGGCCACCACTTAGACCCCAGCATCATGATCACCGTGGCCTGGGGAAGCCTTTCCCCTCCCCAATTGGACACTAGCGCTACCATGGAGGCTCACCAATGAGCACACCGCTGGTGGGAGCACAGCCATGGGAGAAACAGGGGAGACACCCCTCGCCGGCCGTCCACGCCTGCACCCGGTGCACATGAACCACGCCTAAGAGAAGAAGGGTGGACTCGGTCCACCATGGACCCTGTCTTAGGTCCATGGACCGTGAACCTATGTCCACCATGAACCACGCACCATGAGCCAGCGCTGTGGACGAAGCCCAGTAGAGGCCCACGGCTATGATGTGGCAGCGTCACAGCTTGCCACGTGTCTGGCCCAGACCGGCCTAACCCGAAGCCTGCCGGAGCCCGTTTGAGACCCAGTCCGTGTTGACCGTTGACTGGTCAATGTTGACCATTGACCTAGCCCCACATGTCAGTGGCACAGACACTCTGGACCCACACGTCAGATGCTGACGTCATGATGATGTCACGCGGGACCCACATGTCAGTAGCAACACAGCCAAGGTGACATCATGCTGATGTCACGATGACATCAGCTGCTGATGTCAGCAACCCAAGCCCCACATGTTGGTGACTCTGACCGTTGACCATTGACTCACCTGTTGACTGATGTTGACTTTGACCAGACCCACATGTCAGTGACCCAAGAGCCCCTAGACCCACTTGTCAGAACTGATGACGTTGCTAACGTCATGCTGATGTCAGCTGGACCCCACCTGTCAGCTCGGAACCGAGATGCTGACATCATGCTGACATAATGCTGATGTCAGCATGCCACGTGGACCAGTCACTGCGTGACATGTGTCAGCCCAGGATTAATTCAGCCTTTTTCCATTTTCAGAAATGATTTAAACTTTGGAAATTCATAACTAATTCATATGACCTCAGAAAAATACGAAACTAGGACCAAAATTCATCTAAAATCGAGCTCTACGCAATGAACCCATGTTTGAGTGCATTTGGCTCTTTTGAATTTTCATTGCTTCTTTGTGCTATTCTATAGACGTCGCTAACGCGACTATAATGCGATCGTTTGCAGACTCGGAGGAGAACCAGATAGACGAGGATTGGGAGTACTGTGAAGAGAACGGAGATGACTACATTGAAGGTGCCACATCCCACCCAATCTCGTAGCACCTATTATGCATGGCTAATATAGAACTGCTATTGCTTCACTTTTACTGCTACAGTCATTTCATGATAGGAATTGCATGGTAGTATGCTTACTTGAAGGCCTTTACCTTGACGCAACCTTACCCCTGCAAACCCTGCTATTAGTCTAGACACACGCTCACTGCTATATATATTTCATTATTTATACTTCTACTACGCTTATACTACATGCGTGGTGGAAACTGGTGTTATCTGGACTTTGGGGAGAGTGCTGCATGTGGGACTTGGGTGTGTGGAGGGTGTGGGTTGTGTCGACCAAGTTGGAGTATACGACGAGCCTAGGGCAAGTCTTGCCATGAGGTGCTACCTGGGCACCCCTAGAATGGATACCTGTGGTGGGTAAATGGTATATGAGGTGGTCCTAGGTGTGAACCTGTGATGGGAGGAGCCCGGGATGGAGGTGCTGTGGTGGCACGATAAATGGAAACCATGATGAAGACATTCTGGCTTGGTCACCCCTAAGGACTTACTAGTACTCAGATTCACCGGAAAGCCTTATATACCACTCGCCCTATATGGTGCGGGATGGCCGGACTACTTGGTAGGACATTGCCACTACTGCTAGGTTGATAGCGGATAGTGTAAGGAGGTACGGGGCGCGGAGGATTTCCCCCACACCCTTCCGAGACTTCATGGAGACCTTGTGGACCTGGCTCATGACTCACAGTTTCAGCCACCCCTGACTAGACTGGGGGTGTACCAGGGCTAAATGGTAGAGTGGCATTATCCTAGGCTAGCAAGCAGCCAAAATCAGCCCAGTTGACGATGGTCAGCGAGGAAGGTGGATCTTGTGGTTATGTAAAACCTCTGCAGAGTGTATGGTTGATCGATCAATACATGTGCCGACTTGTCGGCTATGGACCTTTCCTGGGTTTCGCTTAAACTAGATAGTGAGATGAGTCCTTCTCTTCTTCCCCCGTGAGAGAGTGTCAGTCGTAGCCAGGGGCTATGGGCCTTGAGGCAGTGCCGAGAGGGAGTTGGCCTGTTGACTGAGCGATGATATGGTGTTGATGGTGATGGAGGTATATCGATCCTAGGATTGAAACCTAGCTCTGGAATGGAAATGGGGTGGAATGTGTGTGGGAATGGTGTTAAAACTCGACAAACTACTAATATATACTTGATATGCTAATGCATAGGAAACCCCAGCCTTATAGGTTCCTTTTGACTATATCCAACTTGCATCCAATTTTCACAAAGCAATGCTCATAGGGTTGGGAGTGGCCAGTATAAATTGTACTGATAAATTTTGGCATACAGGTTCTGCTGAGGAGTATAGCTCCGAGGAGTTTGACGGTTGAGGAGTTCGTGTCTACGCTCGAGTTTGGTGATCTTATCTTCAAGTTGTTCCGAATGAATGCTACTTTTGATTCCACCAATACGGCGATGTAATAATTTAAGTACTTCCACACTATTTGTACTTTGATATTATCATTGTATGGATGTGATATTCGACTGGAATTTGGGTAATATGATCTACAATGGTGTTATTACACTTCGACGTTGCGGATTTCCCTTCGCGAAAATTAGGGTCGTTTCAGTTGGTATCAGAGCCATACTTGACCATAGGACGAAACCCTCAGAAATGGATGATAGAATAGGACGTGAACAGCCTTTCTTTCAGTTATATACCGACCCTGCATTTACTTTTATGCAAGGCTTATCTAATATTGACCTGCTAACACATGTTCCTTAAAACATGCAGATGGCAATGAACGTCGACTGGCCGCCTCTAGGACTGCTACCCCTGGACCACGCCAAGCTTACCTTCGACCTACGTGAGCTCGGGGGTTTTCACAGACCCTCTGCTGAGTTCTCGTCATGTTAGGTGTCCCCGACGAGCTTGTCAAGGTCACCTGCACTGGGAAGCTAGCTCAGGAACGAGGAATCGAAGGACCGATTGTCACCTCAGTCGAGTTCCCAGCTAGCACTGCCTTACCTTCTATCCCAGCTTTCACCGAGTTGACTATAGAGGACACAGTTGAGGAGGGACTGCGAGCTATCTCACACAAGGCACTTCACAGAGTGATGAGGGACCACTACGAGCACCTGAAGACGACAGAGTTCCGTCTACTTCCCTAGGCTCTCGACCTTAGCCTTACCCCTAGTGAGCAGAGCTTCACAGCCGGCAGAGTTATCTTTGCCGAGGAGGACAGATGCCTTCGTGTCTTAGCTATCCACCTACTAGAGCAGGACAGGTACGTGACCCAGCTGGAGCAGAGGAGACATCAGGACCAGGCCCTTCTATGAGAGCACTAGGAGCAAGACTCGCAGGGAGCATAGGAGTGAACTAGTCTACTTGAGACAGTTGCCAAGAACAGGACAAGCTCAACCGTCATGAAGAAATCCACAGAGCCGAGGTCGCTGACTTACAGGACAAAGCAGCCGACCTAGGCAACAGGAACTGCTACCTCGACAGCAAGGTATTGGAGTTGTAGAGAGAGTTGGATGACAAGAAGGCCGAGTTCAACCACAGAGGAGACAGAGAGAGATCCAAGGGGATTGATATGCTAAAGATCCAATCTTGGGACAAGACCATGACTCAGGAGCTAGAGGAGTTTAGGAAGAAGGCTGTTTGCAACTAGGGTCACCTAATCGAGGCACTTAGGCAGACCGAGTACCTACAGGACAAGTGTGAGAGGACATGGCAGGCTTGGCAGAAGTCTAACAGGAAGCACCTCAGGGAGATGAAGGGTATATGGGATCAGCTACCCAAGGAGATTTGTAGCAAGACGAAGCCTAGGATAGAGAAGTTTGAGTTAGCCCTGACTCACCTTAACCTAGATGCCTGCCCTACCCTACCTGGAGCCAAGCCTACTAAGGAGCTCGCCGAGGCCCTGAAGTACGTGTCCTGACTTCACAAGTCTGATGAGGAGATCAAGATCGAGAACAGTCGTATCCTAGCTCCGGTGTATGAGTTAGAGTAGAATGACCCTGTGTGGTCATGAGTCATGTTAGTAGCTTCCATAAGTTGTACCCCATGATGTACCCCTTATGAGATGTATTATGAGACATTATGCATAGTATGATTCTCGCACGTCTTCAAGTGTAGCTACTAGAGATGATGCTATGTAATAAAACCCATGTAATGAATGTTTTGGATCTTATTGCATCTTATGGATCTTATTGCTTCTTTGTAATAAGTGTTGGATAGTATAAATGTTTTTCTTTAAATTGTCAAAATCATGTAATCATATTGAATTATAAGCACTTATGGCACAAGCACTAAATTCTCTATGATCCGTGTTGCAGATGCCGAACCGCCGATCTAATCGCCTAATGAATTGAGGACGTGCGCCCACCCCTGAACCAGTTGAACCCAATGGGGGATGTGGTGGCAACAACCATGGCCGCAGTCGTGGCCATGGACATGGAGGGATACCCTTCCACCTGGAGAATACCTCGCCACCTAAGGAGAACATTCCACCACCACCACCACCACTGAACCTGGTAGAAGTGATGGCACAATAGACCTAGCTTCTTGTAGCTCTTGTTGAAGGAGCAAACCGTCGCTAGGGAGGTTAGCAGAATGACTTCCAAAGGAAGCTAGAAGGATTCCTAAAACTAAGGCCACCGACCTAAGATGGCACCGACCCTGACCCGCTTGTAGCCAATGACTGGCTCAAGGAGATGGAGAAGAAGCTTGACCTCACTACTTTCACCAACGATGAGAGTGTTGGAGCAGCCGCACACCAGCTCACAGGTGCAGCACGCACTTGGTGGGACAGTTTTAGTGATTCCCATGAGGACCCTGCCAACATCTCGTGGGTTGAGTTCGCCGAAGCATTCACTGAGTATCACATTCCCAAGGGTGTCATCAAGGCCAAAGCTGAGGAGTTCCACAACATCAAGATGGGAAAGGATAGGGTGACTAAGTACACTACTCATTTCACCAACCTTCTATGCTATGCACCTCCCTATGTAGTGAACTCTAAGAAGGAAAAGTTGTACTATTACCGCAAGGGACTTAACCCGCACATCAAGCTGAAGTTTGGTGGTATTGAGAGTAACACATTACATGCTCTGGTGGATCGCTGCATCCAGATTGAGAAAGATCGTGCTAAAGCTGGAGAGGAGTACAGGGAGAGGAAGCGTAAGCCTGAGGAGTCTCTCCGTGGTCATGATCGCAAGAGGTTCTATAGAGATGCACCATCCAGGGAATGCTCTTGCCACAATAGGGATGACAACCCTAGATCGAGTAGGGGTAGTGGAGGCTACACTGCCAAATACTCCCGCCCTGCTCAGGATCGTCACACCCGAGACCGTTACGCTCAGGACCGCAACACTCAGGATCGTTTCAATCATTCTCGCTCAATGACTGAACGCCCAGCACAGAACTGCTCCGCACCGAGCACTGGAAACTGGAAGGCACCCGCACCAACCCCTATAGGTGGTACGCCTTTCACCTGCTTTGCTTGTGGCCAACCAGGTCACAAAGCCACTAAACGCCCTCAGAACTCAGCTACTCAGAAGTCTCAGTTCAAGGGATCCACTACTCATGGACGTCTCAACCATCTAGACACCAAGGAAGCACAGGCTGCCCCTGACGTTGTGTACGGTATGTTTTTAGTTAATGGCAATACCGCATCAGTTCTATTTGACTCAGGAGCAACTTGTTCTTACATATCATCCAAGTTTACATGAGAACATGACCTGTGTGTAACCCCACGTGAAAGGCCTATCATCACCAGCTCACCTTTAGGAGATCTAAAATGCACCCACATTTGTAAGGGAGTGAGTCTTATCATTGAGGGTCTTATCTTTAAAGCCGACCTAACCCTACTACCTTCCACAAACCTAGATGTCATCTTAGGTATGGATTGGTTAACCCTTCACCGAGGTATCATATCATGTTCACCTAGATACGTCCAAGTGACCCACCCATCAGGCCAAGTCATTAGATGTGAGCCCCAGTTTGGAAAGTCCACCTCTATCCTGTGTGCCCTTAAAGCCAGTTCAGAATCACAAAAAGAGGAGAAGACAGTTCATGATGTGCCTGTGGTCAGAGACTATCCTGATGTGTTCCCTGAAGAATTATCGGGTATGCCACCAGACCGTGATGTAGAGTTCATCATTGATCTCTTGCCAGGAATAGGACCCATTGCTAAGAGACCCTATCGCATGTCAGTTGATGAACTGGCCGAGCTCAAGAAACAGCTTGATGAGCTCATCTCGAAGGGATATATCAGACCTAGTGCTTCACCCTGGGGATCCCCTATTCTGTTTGTTAAGAAGAAGGATGGCTCAATGAGAATGTGCATTGATTACTGGAACTTGAACGCAGTCACCATCAAGAACAAGTACCCCCTGCCAAGGATCGATGATCTGCTTGATCAGCTTAGAGGTGCCAAGTATTTCACCAAGATTGATCTTAGATCTGGCTATCATCAGATGAAGATTCGAGAGAGTGACATCCCGAAGACAACTTTCATGACTAGGTATGGGTAGTTTGAGTTCACTGTGGTATCCTTTGGACTCATGAATGCTCCCGCATACTTTATGAACATGATGAATAAGGTTTTCATGGATGAACTGGATAAGTTCGTGGTAGTATTCATTGATGACATCCTTGTCTATTCACCACTGAAGAACATGAACATCATCTAAGAACCGTGCTTGAGAAATTAGCCCAACATCAGCTCTATGCAAAGTTCAGCAAATGTGAGTTTTGGCTACAGGAAGTTGCCTTCTTAGGCCATGTACTATCAGCTGAAGGTGTTGTAGTTGATCCAGCCAAGATTGAAGCCGTGAAAGAGTGGGATCAACCCTGCAATGTGACAGAAGTCAAGAGTTTCTTGGGATTGGCCGGATATTATCGCCGATTCATCGAGAACTTCTCCAAGATAGCCCGTCCAATGACCAACCTTCTGAAGAAGACTAAGGAGTTTGAATGGACGCCCGAGTGTGAACAAAGCTTCTAGGAATTGAAACAGAAGCTTACCACAACTCCTATGCTAGCATTGCCTGATATCAGCAAAGATTTCATGGTCTATTGTGATGCATCCCATTAAGGACTTGGTTGTGTACTGATGCAAGATGGAAGAGTGATAGCATATGCGTCTCAACAGTTGAAAGAACACAAGAACCATTACCCAACCCATGATCTTGAATTAGCAGCAGTTGTGCATGCCTTGAAGATCTAGAGACACTACTTGATAGGTAACAAGTGTGATATCTATACGGATCACAAGAGCTTGAAGTACTTTTTCACTCAGGAAGATCTAAATATGAGGCAACACCGATGGCTAGAGTTGATCAAGGATTATGACCTAGAAATTCACTATCATTCGGGAAAAGCTAATGTAGTCACAGATGCTCTTAGTCGCAAGAGTTACTGTCACACCTTGATCACTGAATCCATACCACCTGAGCTCAAGGAAGAGATTGATGATTTCCAACTAGAGATACTACCACATGGCCTGTTGAATGAGCTTCGCATACAGTATGATCTCACAGATCACATCCGTCAAGCTTAGAAAAGTTGTGAAGAGATCGAATATCTCCATGGTCTGATAAAACTGGGCTACAAGACCAACCACCAAGAAGATGAACAAGGAACCATCTGGTTCAAGAACAGAATCTGTGTTCCATCTGACCCAGTACTATGAGAAGAAATTCTATCAGAAGCTCACGATTCCAAGTACTGTATCCACCCGGGAGGTTCAAAGATGTATCAAGACTTGAAGAAACACTTCTGGTGGAAAGGCATGAAGACAGACATTACAGGACATGTGGCATGATGTGACACCTATAATAGAGTCATGGTTGAACATCAAAGGCCTACAGGTTTGCTAAAACCTCTTGATGTTCCCGAGTGGAAATGGGAGAGTATATCCATGGATTTCATAGTTGGATTGCCCCGTTCATAGAAAAGCAATAATTCCATCTAGGTGATTGTTGATCATTTGACCAAGATTGCTCACTTTGTACCAGTTAAGACCAAGACCAATGCCAAAAAACTAGCAGATCTATATGTTGAGCATATTCTCAGACTGCATGGAGCACCTTCTAGTATTGTATCTGACCATGGTCCTTAGTTTGTGTCCCAATTCTAGGAAGCTCTGCACCAGTCCATTGGAACCAAACTTGACTTCGGTACCGCTTATCACCCACAGACAGATGGACAGACTGAACGAGTAAATCAGATCTTAGAAGACATGCTTCGCGCTAGTGTACTAAATTATGGCTCTGACTGGGAGAAATGCCTACCCTATGCAGAGTTCTCTTACAACAATAGCTACCAAGCCAGTATCAAGATGTTGCCATTTGAAGCTCTGTATGGCAGACCTTGTAAGACACCTTTGATGTGGTCCCAACCGGGAGAAAGATCATTCTTTGACTCTGCTAAAATTCAAGATGCAGAAGGAGTTGTGCAAGTAAAGGAGAACTTGAGAATTGCCCAAAGTCGATACAAGAGCTATGCTAACAAAAGAAGAAGAGAACTTGAGTTCAATGTGGGAGACTTTGTCTATCTCAAAGTATCCCCGCTACGTGGAACCGTCAGATTCCATGTGAAAGGAAAGCTTGCCCCTAGATTTGTTGGCCCATACAAGATTTGCAAGAGGATTGGAAAGCTCGCTTACAAACTTGAGCTACTCAAGGAATTGATGGGTGTACATCCCGTATTCCATGTCTCATAGCTACGCAAGTGTGTGAGAGTGCCCGATGAAGTAGTTCCAACTTCAAGATACACTCGAGTATAAAGAACATCCAATCAAAATTCTGGGCAAAGATACCAAAGAGACCTAAAGCAAGACTATTCCTATGTGCAAGATCCAATGGAGCAATTACACAGAGAGAGAAGCAACATGAGAGAAAGAGTCTGACCTCTGGCTACACTATCCTTATCTTTTCGAAGAGTACGTTACGCTTTAATCTTGAGGACGAGATTCTGTTAAGGGGGTAGGACTGTAACAACCCAAAAATCCATAGCCCAAAAATACCAACTACAAAATTTTTCTCAAAACTCCTAGGTGATGATGAGTGTCATGAATAGGAACCCAACCAAAGAAATGCATTAGGTCTAACCCCAACCCAAGTTAACACATAAACATGGCATGTCATTAGTTAATTGTGTTTATTTAAATTCTAACAAATAAAGTATTGCATACATTGTTAATTCAAAATGTGATTTGGATTTCCATTTGAGTTATGATATGCTTAACAACTCCAATAAAATAATAAACCATAAAATAATTAAAACTCAAACCAAGGAATAAAGGTTTAAAGAGAAAAACTAATTCTACCTTTGTATAACAAAAACCACACCTATTTTTGTTATACAAAATAGCTAAATAAATTCCTAGTATATATATAAGTATGTTGTGGGCCTCATATCAAAAACTCCAATGAATATGGTGCACCAATTTGGAATCCAAATTTAAAAATCAAAATTGAATTCAAATAAGGAAGTTGGAAAATAAAACAGAAAAAGAAAAGAGGAAGAAGAAGGCCTCGCAGGCTCGACCTGCTTGGCCCGCGCCAGCCAGCCAGCCCAACCGGCCTGCCAACCCCCTTCCTGTCTTCCCAGTGCACGTGCACGGCCCATGAGCCGGCCCAGCATGCCCGCATGCCCTCCGCTTCGCCTGCTGTCGCTAACTGCCGAGCCTCACCCGTCAGCCTTTCCCTGTTCATCTTCTCCACGCCACGCTCAACCGCCCGTGCGACCAAGAGCCGACAGCAGTGGCAGGGGCGGGCCAGGGGGTCATGCCCGGGGCATGACCCTATCCTCCTTGTGCCGTGCTCATGCAACACCGTGCCACCGTCTGATGCAGTGCACATGCCTCCACCGCACGATGCCAACCGCCATGGGAGGCATGGTGCTCGGCTATAAAGCCACGCCCAGTGCCTTAGCCTCTCCCTCAGCCACAACCACCGCTTGGTGGCCTAGCAGCTGCACCACACCGAGAGTAGAGGGCTGAGAGGGAGATCGTGTGAGGAGGATCAGAGCCCCCGCGTGCTGCCGAAGCCGCCAGAGCCGAGGGCAACGCCGTCGTCATCATCACGGTCGCAGGTCGACACTGCATGGCTACCGGAGCTACACGGCCTCGAACCGCCACTGCATCGCCACCCTATCGCCTTCGACACCCACGGTGAGCCCCCTTCCAGTCTCTCCCTGCCCGCCACCAAACCTCACCTTGTCGACCATGGCGCTCCACACTGGGAGCGCGTAGGCTAGGGCCGTCTCCGGCCGCTGGGAACACACGCACCCACGCACACATCCGCGACCACGCTGTGACCACCCCACCAGAGCCCCATAGATCACCCGCGCGCCTTGCCATCGTCACCATGTCGCCATGGCCACCGGGGAGTCCCTACTGGCCACCTGGGAACCCGAAGCCACGCCTTAAGCCCTGGACGCCTTCGCCGTGCACCCACGGAACCGCAGAAGCCCCTATCTGCCCAGTCGAGCCACCGGAGAGCCTGCATGCGCGACCTCACCACCGGCGAGCACTGCCAAGCCACCAGCCGCCGTGGCCAATGCCCTGGAAGGGCCCGGCCACCACTTAGACCCCAGCATCATGATCGTCATGGCCTAGGGAAGCCTTTCCCCTCCCCAATTGGACACCAGCGCTGCCACGGAGGCTCACCAATGAGCATGCCACTGGCAGGAGCACAGCCATGGGAGAAACAAGGGAGACTCCCCTCGCCGGTCGTCCACGCCTGCACCCAGTGCACATGAACCGTGCCTGAGAGAAGAAGGGTGGACTCGGTCCACCATGGACCCTATCTTAGGTCCATGGACCGTGAACCTGCGTCCACCATGAACCACGCACCATGAGCCAGCACTATGGACAAAGCCTAGTAGAGGCCCATGGCTACGACATGGCAGCGTCACAGCTTGCCACGTGTCCGGCCTGGCTTGGCCCAGACCGGCCCAACCCGAAGCCTGTTTGAGACCCAGTCCGTGTTGACTGTTGACTGGTCAACGTCGATCGTTGACCTGGCCCCACATGTCAGTGGCACAGACACTCTAGACCCACATGTCAGATGCTGACGTCATGATGACATCACGTGGGACCCACATGTCAGTAGCAACACAGCCGAGGTGATGTCATGCTGACATCATGATGACATCAGCTGCTGACGTCAGTAGCCCAGGCCCCACATGTCGGTGACTCTGACCATTGACCGTTGATCATTGACTTGCTCATTGACTGACGTTGACTTTGACCGGACCCACATGTCAGTGACCCAAGAGCCCCTGGACCCACCTGTCAGAACTGATGACGTTGCTGACGTCATGCTGATGTCAGCTGGACCCCACCTGTCAGCTCAGAACCGAGACGCTGATGTCATGCTGATGTCATGTTGACATCATGCTGATGTCATGTTGACGTCAGCATGCCACGTGGACCAGTCACTGCATGACATGTGTCAGCCTAGGATTAATTCAGCCTTTTTCCATTTTCAGAAATTATTTAAACTTCAGAAATTCATAACTAATTCATATGACCTCAGAAAAATACGAAACTAGGACCAAAATTCATCTAAAATTGAGCTCTACGCAATGAACCCATGTTTGAGTGCATTTGGCTCTTTTGAATTTTCATTGCTTCTTTGTGCTATTCTATAGACATCGCTAACGCGACTATAATGCGATCATTTGTAGACTCGGAGGAGAACCAGACAGACGAGGATTGGGAGTACTGTGAGGAGAACAGAGATGACTACACTGAAGGTGCCACATCCCACCTAATCTCGTAGCACCTATTACGCATGGCTAATATAGAACTGCTATTGCTTCACTTTTACTGCTACAGTCATTTCATGATAGGAATTGCATGGTAGTATGCTTACTTGAAGGCCTTTACCTTGACGCAACCTTACCCGTGCATACCCTACTATTAGGCTAGACACACGTTCACTGCTATATATGTTTCATTATTTATACTTCTGCTATGCTTATACCACATGCGTGATGGAAACTGGTGTTATCTGGACTTTGGGGAGAGTGCTGCGTTTGTGACTTGGGTGTGTGGAGGGTGAGGGTTATGTTGACCAAGTTGGAGTATATGATGAGCCTAGGGCAAGTCTTGCCATGAGGTGCTACCTGGGCACCCCTGGAATGGATACCTGTGGTGGGTAAATGGTATATGAGGTGGTCCTGTGTGTGAACCTATGATGGGAGGAGCCCGGGATGGAGGTGCTGTGGTGGCACAATAAATGGAAACCCTGATGAAGACATTCTAGCTTGGTCACCCCTAAGGACTTACTAGTACTTAGATTCACCGGGAAGCCTTACGTATCACTCGCCCTATATGGTGCGGGACGACCGGACTACTTGGTAGGATATTGTCACTACTGCTAGGTTGATAGCGGACAGTGTAAGGAGGTACGGGGCGTGGAGGATTTCCCCCACACCCTTCCGAGACTTCATGGAGACCTTGTGGACCTGGCTCATGACTCACAGTTTCAGCCACCCCTGACTAGACTGGGGTGTACTAGGGCTGAATGGTAGAGTGGCATTATCCTAGGCTAGCAAGTGGCCAAAATCAGCCTAGTTGATGATGGTCAGCGAGGAAGGCGGATCTTGTGGTTATGTAAAACATCTGCAGAGTGTATGGTTGATCGATCGATACATGTGCCGACTTGTCGGCTATGGACCTTTCCTGGGTTTCGCTTAAACTAGATAGTGAGATGAGTCCTTCTCTTCTTCCCCTGTGAGAGAGTGTCGGTCGTAGCTAGGGGCTACGGGCCTTGAGGCAGTGCTGAGAGGGAGTTGGCCTGTCGACTGAGCGATGGTATGGTGTTGATGGTGATGGAGGTATATCGATCCTAGGATCGAAACATGGCTCTAGAATGGAAATGGGGTGGAATGTGTGTGGGAATGGTGTTAAAACTTGACAAACTACTAATATATACTTGATATGCTAATGCATAGGAAACCCCAGCCTTATAGGTTCCTTTTGACTATATCCAACTGGCATCCAATTTCCACAAAACAATGCTCATAGGGTTGGGAGTGGCCAGTACAAATCGTACTGATAAATTTTGGCATACAGGTTCTGCTAAGGAGTATAGCTCCGAGGAGTTTGACGATTGAGGGGTTCATGCCTACGCTCGAGTTTGGCGATCTTATCTTCAAGCTGTTCCGAATGAATGCTACTTTTGATTCCGCCAATACGGCAATGTAATAATTTAAGTACTTCCACACTATTTATACTCTGATATTATCATTGTATCGATGTGATATTCGGCTGGAATTTGGGTAATATGATCTACAACGGTCTTATTATACTTCAACATTGTGGATTTCCCTTCATGGAAATCAGGGTTGTTTCAACCAGCAATTGTGTGCGGGCCCCCCTTGTGCTCTGCCGCCCCTTCTCCCCCACCGACGAGCACCCCCACGGCCGGCCCCAACTTCCTCTACTCCAAAATCCCGCCAGGGACCTTGGGTTAAAATTCGAAGGAAAGTATGGGCCCAAATGCACATATATGACTTGTTTGAATAGTGCCTGCAGGACCTGTTCACTGACATTGATTTATATTTTCTGTAGGGACCCCGATGCAAGATCTACATCCCTTTTTCTTTCATTTATGCAGATTTGAATTATCATCTTTGAAAATTCATAGTAATTAGTTGAAAAATCGTAAAATAGTAAATGATGACTTTTTAGAATCCTTATGAAGTTATCTATGCAGTAGATCTATAATATGGCATGCTTTAGTTTAAATATTTTGCTGTAAAAATAGATTTATGCAGTTAGGTTTTTTATACTAGTTGTGTC
Organism: Miscanthus floridulus; assembly: GCF_019320115.1. Classification (NCBI taxonomy): domain Eukaryota; kingdom Viridiplantae; phylum Streptophyta; class Magnoliopsida; order Poales; family Poaceae; genus Miscanthus; species Miscanthus floridulus. The sequence goes on along the minus strand of NC_089591.1, from coordinate 17,280,195 downwards.
TTGTCTTTTTCATAACTGCAGTTGTTGTGCTCAAATAATTGTGAAATTTTTGTGGAGTGCTACTAAGGTTATTCTTGATGTCTGGTAAAAATTTTAGTATTTTAGGCTTGACAGTTTAAGATCTATAAAAATAACAAATTACTATATTGCTTTGCTCCTATTCTGAATAGTCCTGCATGTTTGAATTAATTGGCTTAGTTAAGTTATGAATAATGACTTTATAATGATACATGAGTTGTAGTACTTTTCTTAGTCTTTTGAAAAAGTTAAATATCATGATTTTTGGTTACGTAGATCTTGCGTTATAGTTCTCAAATCTCTATGGTTGTTTCTGCATAAACCCAGACAGGATTGCCTTGTTGGTACTGTGGGTACTTTTTAGTAGTAGAGTTAGCTTTAGGTGTTTATAACAAAGTTGTTTAGAATTTTCTAAGATTTCCAAAAAGTCTAGAACCACATTTATTGTAGATGTAGAACACTAGTTATATCTGTTTAAAGTGACATGTTAGGTTCTGACCATATTTTGGATAGAGATGCATTCATTAGATTAATTGACCTTGTTAGCTGTAGAATAATCTTATGATGATACTAAGAAAATTTTAGGCAACTTCATAATATTTTCAAAAAGTTATGATTCATGATTGTTAGAGGTCTACAACTCCAGTTATGCTTCTCTGAAGTTCCTATCAGTTTTTTGTACCCTGTTGTTGGGCTGCATTTGCAGTTTTGCTTGTGCAATCATTTTTGTGGTGGAAATGATGTTTGCTGTGGTTGTAGTGAATACCAAAGTTGTAGCTAATTTCATAATCTTGCTTGTGTTCAAATTGCATGGACATAGGCCAGATAATTTAGGAGCTATAGATTTTGTAAGTTCATTGTCATATTTTGCATGCTCTCTGTAGAGATCTGCATGATTGTCTTGTTTGACTTAGCTACGCTTTGAATCATGTCATAGAGATAATAGAACAAGTGTAGTTCCTTTCATGAGATTTACAAATTGTTAAAGATCATCCCTTTTGGTGTTGTAGAGCTCCAGTTATAAGCTTGCGAAGTTGCATGGCAGAATCTGTGCAAGTCTGGACAGAGGTGCTCAATTGTGCTTGATTGACCTTCTTAATGGTAGAATCACCTTGTGGTGATAATAAACATGTTTTAGATAATTTAATAAACTTTCTATAAAGTTAAGTTTCATGCTTTTTTGTTGTCTATAACTCTAGTTTTACATTTTTGAAATTACTACTACTTTTCTGTCCTAGTTCTGGGAAGATCTAAAACATTGGTATGGTTGACCTGGTTAGCTTTGGAATGAGATTTTGGTGGTAATAACAATGTTGTAGGAAATTTCATTAGCTTTCCAGAAAGTCTAGGGTCACCCTTGTTGGATGCTTATATCTCCAGTTATGGATAAAACAAGTGACTGTTGTGCTGCAGTCTAGATTTCTATACATGTGCTAGGTGATTGCCTTAGCTTGCTCTTGTTTTGGCTAAACATGTTGGTTAGTTCTTGATTAATGCATGTGTGCAATATCTGAACTTAAGTTCACTTGTGTGCTATGCCTAATATGTTTACTATCCCTTTATAATAGGTTGTGTGATGTTTAGTTAAATAACTCTAGGTGCCTATGTCTTGCATGGTCTTATGTTTGCCTTGAATGCTATTATGTGATGCATCTCATATTACCATTCTTCATATTCATGCACTTGCATCTTGCATCTCATCTAGGTACACTAGAAGAACCATGTGAAGGATGGGATTGTTGGTGCCAAACCTGAAGATGGAAGGACCCCTGGAGTACTTGCCTGAACCGGAGATGCTCACCAAGCGAGTGTCGTCCAACAAACACTAACCTAGTGTTGGATTCCAGGCAAGCCCCGGAGCATTCTAAGTCTCCCATGTTTTAACAAATATCTTGAGTATCTTTTATTATTGATGATGCATTAAGTATAGGAATTGGTTGGAACCAACTGATGTATTATATCCTTACCTTGTCTAGATAAAATCCTATGAATCCTAATTATGTGTAGGATCGAATGATGCTTAGCTATGCTTAGACCGGTAGAAGTCAGGTGATTTCCTATCACCTGCGAGATGTAGGATGAGCTCTGGTCATGGTTGGCTATATTTGCTATCGTGGAAAAGAACCATGTGTTAATAATGAAAAGAGACCGGATGGGATGATGGCAACAAGGCATGGAGGAATTGGGTGTGAATCTATCCCCGTCTATGTTGTTTAAGGACCGATTCGCTATACGTCCTCATGTCATGTTGAACGTAGCCTAACACTTAACTAGCCGGATAAGTCATTCTGACTGCGAAGCCTAGTAGTTTGACTCAGGCTAAGAACCGAGGGGTCGTGCGCATTCTAGAGGCAGTAAGGATGTGCTTGGCGTGAGTCCAAGGGGTCAGGTGTTTAAAAGTCCTGCACTTCCTCGTAGAGTGTCACCCTTGAGAATGCGGCGCTATCCGGACCCACGACTTTTCTTTTTTTTCCTGAGTTGTACAAAAGGTGACTTGATTGCGACCCTAACGGGGGAAGCAGGGTTTGTGTGAGGAATACCCCTTCAGCTAGATAGGAATCGATTCGAATCGCCGTCTCCCCCGGATAGTGAGAACTTGACTGAGTAGCAGCAACGTAGATTCACTAAATTTAAAGATATGGTTAAATGATGATGATGATGATTATGATAATGATAATGAGCCATGAAATACCTAATATGGTTATTATTGTTTGCAACTTAATCAAGTGATTGATTAGTGCATGTGCTAATATAGATGGTAGGAAATGGTCAAAAGTCGCTGCTAGTACAGGTTAATAATGCTAATGATTACTCAAGCTTTTATGCAAAGAGGTTGTCCAGCAAGATCCACTAATAAAGCCTAGCATAATCCTTGGTGTCACTTTATTTCTGGTTTATGACAGGTAAGTCTAGCTGAGTACATTCGAGTACTCAGGGTTTATCCCACCATGTTGCAAGTGAAGTTCTCGGCCTGTTGAAGATGGTGGCTAACCACCGGTGGGCTCGGTGACTCTATATTTAGTTCTCATCTATATGCTTTTGTCTGACGATGTCACTTATGCTAGCATTGTATTTGAAACTTATATTAATGTAGTTATTTGAAAACTATTATGTTGTTTTCACTAAGCGGTTTTGAAACCCAAACTTGTTTTATTATTGTGAACCCATTTGTAATATTATTTCTGCTGCAACTCTGCGTATGTGATGTGTATTTGCTTAATCACGCGATCTTGGTTGTGATGTTGATTTACCGAGGTCCTTCGTGACACTCGATAGACTACCGGGTTTATATAAGTGAAAGTACGTGCACGTCAACATGCTAAACGGGGACAGCCATACTTGATCTTGTATAAATTGGGCGGTTCTGTTACAGCTGGTGTCAGAGCAAGATTAAGCATAATACTATCATGTACATAGTTTTATAAACAAAGTTTTGGTTTTAAAAATCCTATTTTGACTAAAACTTTAGCTACAGGCAAATTTGTCAAAACTTATTTGCAAAACTGTGCTAGCGACATCCTCCTTTATGCCTAGTTAAGGACTATTAGGTGGCTATCTAAGTACTAACATGGGGGTTTTTACTTTCGTCGTCCATACGGCATGCTATTGTGTGGATGACATTCGCTTGAATGGTAATGTATGGATCGATTGCCTCTATGCCCAGGTAAGTGTGAGTTGTGAGAGCATGACCATCCAACTGTCGATCTAGGGGAGAGTTAGCTGTGGTTACTAGAATATTTACATGTTACACACACGTATATATGAAGGTACTTAATTATGGGTATATCTATTAGGTAGCTATGGATACTAAAGTATATACATCTGGGGATGTATATATGGAGAGTATCTTAGTTTACTGCTTTCATTGTGTGCTTATTTATCTCTTGTGGGGATGGGCTACGATGAGTTTACCTGCAGGTACGGTAACCACGAATGCATAGATTGAATGTAGCTGACGACTAGCTATATATCGAGAGAGTACATGTTATGCCACTGACATAGAACGTGATTGCCACCTTATGCTGGCAATTTTGTGAGGATGAATAGGACGAGCATGCATCATGATTGTGCTTGTACATAAATATGCTTCCCTCACTTTGTTCTAATACTAAGTAACTTGTGATCAATGTGATGTTACTATCTTCCCTATGTGAAGCTAGACAAAATGCATTGTCCCATGTTGTTTGAATAGCTATGCTTGAAGGTAGTGTGTGATTAGTTTTGCCTTGTATATTTGCTTCCAAAGGAAATAGATGACAGGTTAATAGTTAGCAAAAAAATCACCCCTTTGAAAACTAAATTGCTAAATGTAGGTAAAACTTGTTTTGTAGAGATATCGACCTACTTAGTAAAAAGGAAATAACAGATAACAGAACCTTACCATCATGTTTCTCATGTTTATGTGTAGTAGTGTTGCTGTAGGTTCTACTTGTTAGGTGCGAGCTTTGTGCTTAGTGATAGTCTCTTAAGCTAATTAGATTGAGTGTTTCGAAATGCTTGCTTAAGACCATGATGTAGGTGTGGATGCTTGTTATCTAGGTAGTGCCGTAGTTGTCACCCTTGTGTCCTCGGTAAGCATACGAGTGTTGAAGATCACTATCCTAGAACAGCGTCCAAGTTTTGGGAATCTCATGGTTGCCGTCTCTAATTAAGTTCTCTCTTAGGAGCCTGAGCCTGTATACGTGGTTGTTAGCCCTTGAACGTTGTGCTATGAAGACCTTTATCCATGACTTGGCTTGACCTTAGGCCCAAGCTTAGTTCCCTTGAATGCTTGCTTGTGTCGTGGTTGTCCCGCTCCTATGTGGGAGGACCTTTGTGGGGGGTATGACCCCGGATACCCATGGCAGGTTACATGGGCTATGCCTCTAGGGGTGGCCCAGCCTGCAAGAAGGAGACTTGCAGGGCACGATTCTGCTCGGCGACCCCCGCAAGGCACGGAGAGGATATCCTAAAGATGTTACGAGATCTGATAGGATATGTACGATCCCATGTTTCTTGTAATCTGTTATTACTTTCCGGTTATCTCTCAGATCTAACCGACTTGTAACCTTGCCCCCCGGACTATATAAGGCGGGCAGGGACCCCCTACGAATTCACGGCAAATCATACGATAGCTAATGCAAACCAACAGACCACAGGAGTAAGGTATTACGTCGTACCGACGGCCTGAACCTGTATAACTCGTGTGTCTCTGTTGCCTTCTTGTTCTTGATTACACGCTCCTCTACCGATCAATCTACCATCACGGGGTGCCCCTCGGTGGACTGCCGATGATATTTTGTCGACAGTTGGCACACTAGGTAGGGGTGTGCGTGCTGTTTCCTTGTTGAACAAGATGGTTTTTTCTACAGGCTCTTCGTCCCTCCCGCAGCCCGGCCAGATCTTCACGGTTGGATCCATCACGTGGGTCATCAGCGCCGACGGAGTTGGAGAGCTTCTCGAGCCAATGCAGATCTATTCTGCACCGACCACCCTTGTACCTACAACTATAGATCCAATCTTGGAACCACTTTTGGGGTTGACTCCATCAGCCACCCGCTGCTCGCTTCCTTGCTACCAGAGGAGGCATGTCAACAACAACGATCTGATCGAATCTATCGATCAGGTCGGCCTAAAACTCGCCGATTGCCTCTCCATTGCTGAGTTGGCTCTAGACACCCTTGTTCAGCACTGAGCACCCTCCGATCCTGATCTGTCAACGTTCAATGCTCAATAGACTCCAGGGTCCGCTGCCCTGCCTTTCGGGCTCACCAACACCACAACTACATATCAAGACGCCCTAAGGGGCAAATTCACCGACCAGCTCGCCGACCAATTTCCACCAACCGTCAACATGTTGCACGCCGGCCAGGGTCTCAGAGCATCTCTCCAAACTATCCTTGAGGAAAATCCGGACTCTGAATCTTAAGGATCCACTGAGCCCCTCGCCGAGACCTTCACCAAGCAACCTCCTCTCTTGCCTTTCCAGGGTGGCGCGATTTTCAACGTCAGTATCGACAGCCCCCCCGGAATGGCGAAACAGATGAGGAACGCGCCGCCCATGAAAACAGGAACGCCAACTGCGCACAACGGCGTGATAATGAATGCGCCATCACAATGGCCAAGGCCACTCATGATAACTAGTTTGATTCACAAGGAAGGCCCCTCCATCATAACCTCAACGAAGAATTCCTCCGCGTTGACGACCATGACATTTTCAAGACTCCGAGCGCTAATTTGGCAGTGGCCGCCAATGAACTTGCTCACCTCCCGTAGATGCCCGAGCTCGCCAAGGTCGCCGCTATGCTTAAAGCGGCACACTGTCAAGTTAACGAGATCCAAGAAGTTTAGAGACCTTCATGCTCCACAAGCGTGATCCGCTGATCAGTTGATCCTAGATCCAATCACCACCCTAGTCAAAGCCGCTTCGCCGACCAGTCACCACCTCCCCAAGGGGGAGTTGGAGGCCACCGTGCCGAGCATCATCGCCAGCACGACCAAGAGGTCAAACAGGACGCCCGAGTGCACCTCAGCAACCTTCGGGACGCACGACGGCGTATCAACCAACGACGTTTCGGGTGCCATGAAGATGAAGTACAACGTCGCCAGGAGTACAAGCAGGAATATGGCAACCCAGACTCAGCTCTGGAGCCAATCGTCGTCGACAATACTGCCGATGTCGGTCCCGGCAGCCCAGAAGGGCCCCCTACGTTCACCAGGGCACTTTGAACGCTCCAGTGGCCCCATGGTTTCAAAATCACTGGAGTCGAGTCCTATGAAGGAAGGATGAACCCAACTCAGTGGCTACAGGCTTACGCCACCACCGTTCGCGCCGCCAGAGGAGACACCAACGTCATGGCAAACTATGTCCCTGTTATGCTCACGCCAGCCGCCATGAGCTGGTTCACAAGCCTCGCCCCGGACTCCATCGGCTCTTGGGAAGATCTGAAGAGAGTTTTCACTGACAACTACATGGCCACTTGCAGGCAGCCAGGCACCAAGCACGATCTCAACCGCATCAACCAAAAGCCATCCGAACTACTCCGCAGCTACATCAGACGCTTCTCCGAGATGAGGAATTCTATTCCCAACATCACAGAAGCCGAAGTCATCACCGCCTTCGTCCAAGGACTTCATCATCGAGAACTCCGTTCTAAGTTCAATAGAAAGCCACCTACCGGCATCGGCGAGATGATCACAACCGCCAACCAGTATGCTGACGCCGAGGAAGCGAAGGTGCATTTTAACGAAGATACGGGCACTAATCGCTCGCCTCGCCGCCATGACGACTGGAACGACGACCGATAGCACAACATTCACCGCCATGATGACCGCAACGACAACTGACAGTACAATGATCGCCGCTACGATGACCATAGTTTCCACCGGGACAGCGAACATGATCGGCCAGATAGATTCAAACCTGGTCAGAATCGCCGCTGCCAACCAAATCACTTTGTTGCCAACGTCAATGAGCCGCACGCAAAGCGTAACTATGATGAGCAGTACAAGAAGATCCTCGATGGCCCGTGCCCCCTGCACAAAACCGCCAAACACAAGATGAAAGATTGCCTTAGTTTGGCTAAGGAGTTCCAGGAGAAAAAGTACAACGACGACAATGGTGGGAACGGAGGACGCCGACCACCAGGGGATAATAATAACGCCTTCCAGGACCACGACAAGGTGGTCACCACCATCTTCGGGGGCTTCACCTCCAACGAAAGCAGAAGGGAACGGAAGCTCACCGCCCGACGAGTGCTCGCCATAGTCTCAGAAGAAACTACCGCCAACCCTAGCTATCGTCCATGGTCCGAAGTCTCCATCACCTTCAGCAGAGCTGACCAGTGGGTGGACATACCCTACATAGGGCGTTTTTCCCTCATCCTTGATGCGACTGTCCAGAAGGTGCTATTTAGAAAAGTCCTCATCGACGGTGGGAGCGCTTTGAATCTACTCTTCGCCGGGGCTTTAAGGGAGCTCGGACTCAGGACAACAGACCTCATGCCCTCAAACTCCTCCTTCTAGGGCGTGGTACCTAGCAAGGCATCCAGACCACTTGGGGAAATTACCCTACCAGTACAGTTCGGCACGGCAACCAACAATAGAGTGGAGCATATCAACTTTTATGTCGCCGACTTCGACACCACCTACCATGCCATACTAGGGTGTCCGGCTCTGACCAAGTTCATGGCCGTTCTGCACTATGCGTATCTAGTGTTGAAGATGCCTTCGCCTGCAGGAGTCCTGTCTCTATGGGCCAACCTCTCCGTCGCCTATGCCTGCAAGATAGAAAGTCTCGCCCTCGCCGAAGCCACCGACCTCTCCATCCAGATGGCCAGCGTGGTCGCCGAAGCCAAGACCGCATCTGCTGACGACATGGAGATCCCAGAGCCTCCCCGGGCCTCTGCCAAGTCCAAGGAAGTCAAGGAGATCGGCCTTGGCCTCGACGACCCTTCTAAGACGGTGAAAATTGGAGCTCACCTTGACCCCAAATAGGAAAGCGCGCTCGTCTCCTTCCTACGTGCCAACGCCGATGTGTTTGCTTGGAAACCTACAGACATGCCGGGGGTACCACGGGAGAAGATCGAGCACTCCTTGAATGTCTCGCCGACCGCTAAGCCAATCAAGCAGAAACTTCGCCGATTCGCGCCAGACAAAAAGGAGGCTATTAGGGTAGAAATAAAACGGCTTTTAGCTGTCGGATTTATAAAAGAAGTGTATCATCCAAATTGGTTAGCTAATCCTGTTCTTGTTAAGAAAAAGAATAAAGAATGGAGAATGTGTGTTGATTATATTGATCTTAACAAACACTGCCCTAAAGACCCCTTCGGCTTGCCTCGGATAGACGAGGTTGTAGACTCCACCGCCGGCTGCGAGTTGCTCTCCTTTCTCGACTGTTACTCAGGCTACCATCAGATCTCCCTCAAGGAGGAAGACCAGGTTAAAACATCGTTCATCATGCCTTTCGGTGCATACTGCTACACCACTATGTCCTTCGGACTAAAGAATGCCGGCGCGACCTACCAAAGGGCTATCCAGACATGCCTCGACCAACAGATCGGCCTCAACGTCGAAGCCTACATCGACGATGTGGTCGTCAAGACTAGAACCGCCGATAATCTTATCACCGACCTTGAAGAAACTTTCTCCAACCTAAGCAAATACCGATGGAAGCTGAACCCTTCAAAGTGCATCTTTGGAGTTCCATCCGGTATCCTGCTTGGCTACATCGTCAGTGCTTGGGGCATCAAACCAAACCCTGACAAAGTCTCTGCCATCACCAACATGAAATGGCCGACGTGTGTCAAGGATGTACAGAAGCTTATAGGCTGCATGGCTGCGTTAAGCTGATTTATCTCGGGCCTCGGTGAAAAAGGGCTACCTTTCTTCAAGCTCCTCAAGGCCTCCAAGCTTTTTTCTTGGTCGGAGGAGGCAGACACAGCTTTCGAGCAGCTCAAATTGTTTTTAACAAAACCTCCAATCATGACAGCGCCACGACCAGATGAAACTCTGCTGGTTTACATCGCCGCCACTTCTCGAGTTGTTAGTACGGCTATTGTCGTCGAACGCAAGGAAACTGGACACGCCTACAAGGTACAGCGTCCGGTCTATTTCATCAGCGAGGTACTTAATGAGCCCAAAACTCGTTATCCTCAGGTGCAAAAGCTGTTATATGCAATTTTAATCACCTCACGCAAGCTCCGACATTACTTCGAATACTACAAGATCACCGTGGTCATTGAGTTCCCTCTGAGAGACATTCTCTGAAATAAAGAGGCCAATGGTCGTATCATCAAGTGGGCTGTTGAGCTCGGCACCTACTCTATTGACTTCAGAAGCAGGCCGACCATAAAGTCATAGGCGCTCGCCGATTTCATCGCTGAGTGGACCGAAATCCAAGAACCCATCGCCGCCACTTGCCCCGAGCACTGGGTGATGTACTTCGACAGCGCCCTTAATATCAATGGGGCCGGTGCGGGCATTCTGTTCATCACACCGATAAGGGATAAACTCAGATACGTTCTTCGCATACACTTCGCGGTCTCCAACAACACCGCGGAATACGAAGCATGTCTCCATAGCCTCCGTATAGCCGTCGAGCTCGGCGTCAAATGCCTCATGGTATACGGGGATTCCGCGCTAGTTATCAATCGACTTAATAAAGATTGGTCCTGCTCCAGTGAGAAAATGGATGCTTACTGCGCCGAAATCAGGAAGATTGAAGGGAAATTCTACGGCATCGAGTACCACCACGTGGTATGGGATCAAAATCAAATAGCCGACCAGCTATCGAAGATAGGATCTTCTCGCACCATGGCTCCGCCGGGGGTCTTCGTTCAAGACCTCTTGACACCATCCATTAAGGAAGACAAGGAAGTTGTAGAAGTAACCCCTGCCAAGCAATTGGTACTCACGATACCTTCGCAGGTCACCGATTGGAGGGAATAGTTCATCAAATACCTCTCCAACGGCGAAGTACCCGCCGACAAAATCGAAACTGAACGATTAATTCGCCGAAGTAAGCACTACGTGTTGGTAGACGGTAGCCTGATGAGGAAAAGTGCCAAGGAAGGGATACTGCAGAAGTGCATCATCCAAGACGATGGCATGAAGCTACTATCTGAAATTCACTCTGGCTCCTATGGCAATCATGCGGCTTCAAGAACACTGGTCGGCAAAGCTTTCCGGGCAGGTTTTTACTGGCCCACAGCTATTACTGATGTAGAAGATCTCGTTCGACGATGTGAGGGGTGTCAATTTTTCACCAAACAAATACATGTGCCGGCACAAGAATTACAAACCATTCCAGCTTCCTGGCCGTTCGCATGCTGGGGACTGGATATGATCGGGCCTTTCAGACCTGCGCCAGGAGGTTTCCGGTACGTGTACGTCGCCATTGATAAGTTCTCCAAGTGGATCAAGTACAAACCACTCGTCGCAGCTACTGCTAAGAAAGCAGTCGGGCTCTTTGAAGACATCGTACACAGATTCGGACTCCCGAACAGCATCATCACCGACCTCGGGACAACTTTTACCGGCCATCATTTTTGGGACTTCTGCAAGGACAGGTACATCTCTGTTAAATACGTTTCCATTGCTCATCCTAGAGCTAACGGTCAGGTCGAGCGAGCTAACGGTATGATCCTCGACGCCCTCAAGAAAAGGCTCTATCAGAAAGAAGAAAAGCACCCGGGCAGATGGCTCAAAGAACTAACAGCTGTGGTCTGGGGACTGCGCACTCAAGCTAGTTGCAGTACCGGCGTATCTCCATATTTAATGGTCTATGGCTCAGAGGCCATACTTCCAGCGGATATTGCATTCCAAGCACCCAGAGTAGAAAACTACGATGAAGACCAAGCCGCAGCTATTCGGACAGAAGACATTGATCGGGCCAAGGAAGAACGTCTGATTACTTGTGCTCGCACAACCAAGTACCTCAAAGGTCTACGGAGGTATTACAACCGTAACGTCAAAGGTCGTTCATTCACGATCGGTGACCTCGTCTTACGTCGAAAACAAAAAACCGAAGGGCTTCACAAGCTGTCTTCACCATGGGAGGGCCCTTACATCATAAAAGGTGTTACTCGACCAGGGTCTTATCGCTTATGTGACTTAGATGGACTTGATGTTCCCAACTCCTGGCACATAGAGCACCTTATATGTTTCTACCCCTGAAATAACATAGACATGTATTCTTTACTTTAATATTAATAAAGTTCGGGCCTCCATAATTTCTCTACATTTTTTCCTTCATCATAAGCTGCAACTACAGTTAGCGGGATGTAAGCCACTCCGCGACGGCCTCCAATACGCTCAACTAGTACATCCAAATCGCCGAGCACGGTTACTCCAATTCACCGAGCACGATTTCTCCAATTCGCTGAGCACGATTTCTCCAATTCGCCGAGCACGATTTCTCCAAATCGCCGAGTATGGCAACTCCAAATCACCGAGCACGATTTCTCCAATTCGCCGAGCACGATTTCTCCAAATTGCCGAGTACGGCAACTCCAAATCGCCGAGCACGATTTCTCCAATTCGCCGAGCATGATTTCTCCAATTCGCCGAGCACGATTACTCCAATTCGCCGAGCACGATTTCTCTAATTCGCCGAGCACGATTTCTCCAAATCGCCGAGTATGGCAACTCCAAATCGCCGAGCACGATTTCTCCAATTCGCCGAGCACGATTTCTCCAAATCGCCGAGAACGGCAACTCTAAATCACCGAGCACGATTTCTCCAATTCACCTAGCACGATTTCTCCAAATCGCCGAGTACGGCAACTCCAAATCGCCGAGCATGATTTCTCCAAATCGCTGAACACGACCTCTCCAATTCGCCGAACACGACCTCTCCAATTCGCCAAACACGACATCTCCAATTCGATGAACACATTAACTCCCAATCACCGAACACGATTTTTCCAAAAATCACCTACTATGCTTCCTCCGGGTCGCGTAGGTTTTGCTACAAAAACAACGACGGTGTTGCACTTCCAATTTTCGCAACATAGCCCGCCGATCGTCAAACAACACACCTTTTTTCCTTCTGTTTTCTATGGAAATGACCCAGTCCCAGACTACATCCTACATGTGCTTAGGGGCTCCGCCCTCTGCGTTATGGTTGGTCGGCTATGGTTCCTTGGCCATGCCTGTTCATCCTACACGTGTCAGCGCCTCTGCGCTCGAAGTTATGGACTATGGGCTAGTCAAGGCCTAGATTTCAGATATGAACTAACCGCTCGGACACTGCTTTAGCCATTTCTCTCGCCACGTTACTCAAGTTGGCTGCTAGGCAGAACATTTTTTCGCAATAGTAATTCTGGAGGACACCAAGGCTCTAACATCCCACCAAACGTACCATGAGCTCGGTGCTCTGCGTGTTGGGCGGTAGGACACGGTCTTATGACAACGCCTATTTCTCCAACATACGCATGGGCTCCACGTACGGTGTTACGGATCACGACCTAACTAAGGCATCTAGTTTAGTGAAAACTAAATGATCGAACACAGCTTATATTGGGAAAAAGTGCATCGGGTTGATAATACGCAGATTCTTCATAGCCAGACAAATCAAGTATTACAGGCGGTAATATCTGAGCAGTTCTTTAAGCTTCACCAACACCTTCTGTTTCGCCAAACAGGTCTATATCGCCGACAAGCACTTTCGCCACATCCTCAACGTCATCCTCTAGCTGTTGGGTCTGCGCGTCGCTCAGCCCATCGGCGAACCCACCACCTATCGACTAGATGTTGACGGATGGATAATGGAACCGAACCACCGCAAGGGCATGAGTAGCAGCGGTCAAAACGACGTCGCGGTTGAAGTTTTTGAAGTTCTCCCATGCTGCCTTGCATCTCTGAACAATGGTGACTGGCCCTTGCTGCCAACCATCAGGACGGGGCACCGGTTCAACGTCGACGCAGTCCAGCACTGGTTTTATTGCGGTAGTTATAGTGTTGAAGTTGTCCTTCTAGACTTTGGCTTCTTGCACCAGCACATTGAACTATGCCTTGGTTTTATGTCGATAATCTACAAGAATTACAATGGTTCATCACGACAAAAAAGTATTACGGCGTCACTTTGATCACCAGAAACCTACCTTTCAATTCTTCGGCCAGTTTGTAGGCTCGCTCTGACTCCTTCGTTTTCTCTTGTCGGATTTGTTCGACGGTCTGGCGAAGCTGGTTGAGTTCTACATCTTGCTCTGCAAGCACAAAAGATAAGAAACGGAAAAATATATGGCCACTTACTACAAAGCACATTATGTGAAAAAGAATACCGGATTTTAGCTTGGATACATCCTCCAACTGTTGGCACTTCCGGTCGAGCTGTTCAGTTTTACTATCGAGTTCCCCATTTTTCTTGCTCAACTGCTCGATCTTCTTAAGTTCCTCGAATACAATTGCTAGCTCCTCGGATGTCTTCTTCAGCTGCTCGGATGAAGCCGTTAGTCGCTCGGATAGAACCCCATTTTGATGTTCAAGGTCCCACGAATTTGACTCTGCAAGGTCCCGCTCGTGCTGAGCCCTCTGAATACTTTTCTCTGAAAGACTTAAAGCCTCCTAGAGTATCTTATTTTCCTCGGCGAGGGGCTCCATCCTCTTTATCAGCTGGTGCCATTGGTCGGCTGTCCGAGCTATCCCCTGTGGATTAACAATGCAAGAGATAAACCTTGATCTACCGACAACATATATTGGTGTTATTGGCGTGGAACTCACCTTGATTTGAGTCATTACTCTGGCGACGGCGGATTTCAACCTCTTTATCTCTCTGGTGGTGTTTTCTTCCTTGACGACTACCACCTCTTCCCCACGTTTCCGGAGAATTCGGACGGACTAGGGCTCAGGCGCAGCACGCTCGATCTCCACGACCTTGTCCTCCTCCACTGTCGCTTGAGGCACCTTTGGGCGGCTCCGTGGTCAGACCGCCGCTTCGACCACTCCTGGCACCCCTGCGGGTGACGATGTTCGCTCCTCAGCAGTTGACGGAGTCGCATCTGTAACCTCTGGCGCATCAACAATAGCCACAGTTTTCGCTTCCAAGGTAACGACTTTTTCGGTCGTAGCTGCGGTTGCGGTCGCCGACGCGCCGGTGGTGTGCGCCAACGATTCACCATCACCAGGTCTGCTGGGAGCGGCGGCTGGCCCGTCCACTGTTTGTCCAGCACTAGGGGACTCCCGGACGGGAGCAGTCGTTGTTTTTTCTTCTGAGGTCATGGGCCTCGGCGTCGCACTGTGTAATATCGGCTTCTCAGAAAGAAGGTGAAATCAAAGAATAATATAATTACTCCAAGGCAAATATACTTACGGTTTGGTCTTCCAATTGATTTTCTTGAATCGGCGATGCCTGCCTGACCCCCTAGGCGCGGCTGCTTGGTCAGCCTTGTGGGAGGACTCCTGCGCCTCTGCAGCGGGCTGCCGCTCTTCTTGGTGCTCAGAGGCCCCACCTTCCGTGCGTTGTTCGGGGACTTCGGTAGTTTGCATCACCGGGGCGTCCATCGTTGCCCGACCATAACTTTCCCCTGCTCAATGCTTGGGAGCGACATCATCCACCGGTACCTTCGTCGTGCTCGACAGAAGTGCTGACTGGTCCTTGTCATCGTCCGACCACTCTAGCACAGCAGTTCATCATGGCCGAACTGCTCGGTCCTCTCCAAGAGAGATGCCTCCTGGTTTGTGTGCATGAGAGCTAGCGGTTTTTCTCCTTTTTTGGACCGGCTCGTCTACTGCCGGTCTCTTCCCGCAGACCTTCTCTGACACTGGGGATGGACTATCCGACGAGGAGCTCGGCTCACCCTCTTCATGCTACAGTGGCCACCGAGTATCTACTCCTTTTGGCCAATCGGCTCTCGGCACGTCTAAAAAGTATATTGCCCTATCCTGCGAATGAATCTTTTCATAAGTGAGTTAGTCCTATGCTCGGCAATTAATGCCTGATAGATGCGAAGCAAAATGGTTACCTAAGGAGGCGGGTTGGTGTAGTTGAAAGCCTTCGTTCCTTTTGGCCAGCTGAACGAGACATTCGAAGTAAATAGATCCATGGCATGGTCTATCACTTCCTTCTTCATCAGGCGGTCTGTGTTTTCACGGGTATCGTCGTTGTCACCTTTATAGTCAAATGCCGGGTGGGCCCTCTCTTTGCAGGGTTGGATGCGCCGAACTATGAAACTAGCTACAACCAGTTCACCCCTAAGCTCCAAGCCTTTACTCAATTCCAGAAGTTCCATTACTTGCTCCATGTCAGCGATGTTGGGTCGCTCTGACCAGTTACTATGGTTAACCAGGATGTGGTGGATGTCACATCGAATCAATGGGTGACTTTGTTTGATATAGAACCATCTAGAGTTCCAACCTTTCAGGGAGGTATTCAGCGGAACGTTGATATATTCACTGGCCATCCCATCCCTGAGCTGCAGGTACACGTCGCTGACCACCTTGGAACCGCTACCCCCCTTCTTCTTCAGACAGAACAAGTGCCTAAAGAGGTTGAAGTGCGGCAGAACACCGAGAAATGCCTCGCAGAAATGGATAAAGATAGAAACATGCAGAATGGTGTTGGGGTGCAGATTACAGAGGCTAACCGCCCAAAACTCCATAAGATCCCTCAAAAAAGGGTGGACAAGAAACCCTAATCCTCACCAGAAATAATCCTTAAATACTACAGCCTCATCAGTATGTGGTGTCGGGAAGGGCTCACCACTAGCTGGCCGCCATCCAGCAGTAAGATGGTCGGGGAGAACGCCCGCCGCCACCATCTTATCGAGATCCACCGCCGACGTCTTCGACAGCACCCACTCCTCATCGCGGCTGGCTCTGGTGGCCACTTTCTTTGGCTTTGTGGCTCCTTTTTTCGGCGCCATCTCCTATGGTTTGGTCCTCGGGTTGGAGGCGAATGCTCGCGATTGGTGTAGAAGGTGGAGCACAGGGATTGCGAAGGCAGGAAGCGAGGTGGCTTGACAGAGGTAGGAGGCGATGTGTGTGGCGGCGCGGTTATAAAGCACTTCCCCCACTCTGCCTTGACTCTAAGGGTTTTTGGGAAACTGTTCCCACGATTAGCGCTACATCGATTCCTCCAAAATGGTTTAATGGGCCGCAACTTGGGCTATCGCGTCACAGTAGCCCACGCCGCTCATTTATCGCCACCACATTCTCTGAATTCTCCACATTTTAATGAGGCTTAGTAACTGATACTGTACGGCCATTACTCCGAATTTCTCGCTGCGATTTGATTTATCCGATATCTACGCCAAAAACACAGGGACTGGCTACCTGCTTGGACGGTTCACTAATTTCTGAGTCTGGCACCACATGACTACGTCACCTACTGTCAGGCTTGGGGACTAAGTGGGCACACTTCACCTTGTGGTGAATGTGCTTGTTTTTTGTCTCGAGGCTACGCTCGGGGACTGGCTACCTGCTCGGACGGTTCACTAATTTCTGAGCCTGGCACCACATGACTACGTCACCTACTGTCAGGCTCAGGGACTAAGTGGGCACACTTCACCTTGTGGTGAATGTGTTTGTTTTTCTGAAAGACTCTGAGCATCCAAAGGATAAACCAGGTATCTTTACCATTGTTTTTGGATTCTAAGTGGGCACACTTCACTTAACCATGCAGGAATTTTTAATTTTGGATTTGAGCTCCTTACACCCTTATGACAAGCCATGTTCAGAACATACATCGGCGATGTTGTATGCTGCTCGACAGTTTCTCACAACTGCTCGGCAACTCCTTATGGTGGTCGGATCATGATTTGGATAGCTCGATTTTGGTTCGCACCTGCTCGGTAAGTCTAAAGACGGTGTTGCACAATGGGTACAAGGTGCTCGGGGACTAGCTGTGGGGGGTACAACCCTAGATACCCATAGCAGGTTACATGGGCTATGCCTCTAGGGGTGGCCCAGCCTGCAAGAAGGAGACTTGCGGGGCACGATTCTGCTCGGCGACCCCCGCAAGGCACGGAGAGGATATCCTGAAGATGTTATGAGATCTGATAGGATATGTACGATCCCATGTTTCTTGTAATCTGTTATTACTTTCTAGTTATCTCTTAGATCTAACCGACTTGTAACCTTGCCCCCCAAACTATATAAGGCAGGCAGGGACCCCCTACGAATTCACGGCAAATCATACGATAGCTAATGCAAACCAACAGACCACAGGAGTAAGGTATTACATCCTACCGACGGCCTGAACCTGTATAACTCGTGTGTCTCTATTGCCTTCTTGTTCTTGATTACACGCTCCTCTACCAATCAATCTACCATCACGGGGTGCCCCTCGGTGGACTGCCGACAATATTCTATCGACAACCTTGCTCAAAAATCCTTGTTGAGCCTTATTGCTCTTCTCCTACTGATGATCTGGTGCAACGCTAATCGCTATCTACCCTGGCTTTGGAACCTTTTCCTTGCAGATCATGTCGTTGCTTTATCAACTAAATCCCTAGTCAGTGCCTTGGCTCTATCCCTCAAATCTCATGTATTTTGTCTCCAACTCTTTCAAGTCTCTGGATGTTTATCAGTCTTAATCTCATGTTGCTCCTCGGTAAGACCAAATCTCATGTTAATCTTTATCTGGTAATCACTTTGGTGAACACAAGGCGTATAAGGAAGTTAAGAAAGAGTCCCCTGCTCAGTTGTCTTCGGCAATTAGGCTATGTTCTCTTGCGCTATGTTTTGATCTTCTGATCGCCTCCTTGTTGCCTCCTAACCTTGTGACTACCTTTGTTTGCTATCCTTCCTTCGCATAGTGCTTGCTCCTATGCAACCCAATTTGTGCCACGTGAGATTTCTTGTGGGTTGTATGTTCAGTAATGGTGCCACAATTAGCGATCTACGGTGCTGTGATGAAATCGAGAGCCTCCTATGGGTGCACACACAAGGATGTGCTGCTTGGCACATGCTGGTATTGAGGTTCCTAGTCATGATCCATTGCTGAACTGCACCGATGTGTTATTTTCACATGAGCTCTTCCTTGGTTATCTCTCCTTATCATGTCAGAAGATCTATATGTCGAGCTAGATACCATAGGACTTCCTTCTGGAGTAGTCCAAAGGATAACCTTTGAAAACAGGTCACCGATATGAACTTAACAGACTACAAGAGATGGTAGACAAGTGACTCTACATGACTGTCCCTGTAATGACATCGGTCATCTAGTGAGCAACTTATGTCATTCCCGTTGGATCAAAAGGGTGCACCACACTTAAAGTTGAACAAGTTATCAGACATATGATAAATGGACCAGGATGTCATGTGCTATAATAGGTCACCTGGTACTCATGACTTTCCTATCCAAGTTCTCAATCTTTAGGTGCATAAGGATCATGTAGACAAACCGACCTTCTTCGGTGTGACCCCTTTTTGCTGACTTCAATGACAACCATCTGTTTATGCTTTGACCACAATTCCTATTGTCAAGAGTGAAGATTTGGAACCTTTTTGGTGTTCAAAGACAATTGATTAGTTACCAGTAGGAAGATCAATCTCTAGCTAGGTAACGATTCTTTGGTAGCTTCGAAGGTTATGTCTCACCGAACAATGTTAGACGAAGAAACAACAAAGCCAGTCAGCGATACCAGTACAACTTTCTTCTCCAAGCCCTATGTCATCAAGTCAATTCCATCTTGGACAATCACACGAGTAGTGTAAGATACTATACTAGCTAAGTGAAGAGCTAGGAAAGCACGTCCCTAGTTTTGGTCAGCATC
This sequence comes from Miscanthus floridulus, assembly GCF_019320115.1. NCBI lineage: Eukaryota > Viridiplantae > Streptophyta > Magnoliopsida > Poales > Poaceae > Miscanthus > Miscanthus floridulus. The sequence continues at coordinate 17,260,981 of NC_089591.1, read as the reverse complement.
GTCATGTATATGGTGCTATCAAAGGATTTGTTTAGGACGCTATTGGATGAAGCACAGAAGGATAATCAGAGACGTTCCCTTATTTTTGTAGGACTGTCACTCCACGTGAAGTATGCATTGTGCCTTGCAAGATTATCCCACCAGTTTAATGCTTGTGTATCGTCGAGCTGGTGCCTACATCAATGGTTGAAGTTGTTCCCTGGGAAGCATATGAGGAAAACCCTAGCCTCCATCCTTAGTGAGAAAGCTACCATGGTTATAAAGAGCATTAGAGAGTGCAGAACACACTCCACAATGCGTGAAGCAAAGAAAAAGAAGAGCGGGAAATCTGTCAAGGTTTTATGGCACTCCACTAGTTATCTTAAGCCAGTGATTGGTGGCTTAAACATGGTTGAATTCACACCAAACTTGGTGATCTCATTCCTCACTTAAGGTACTTTGGTGTCTTAAGTTGGCTTGAGTATTGGTTGAGTAAAGTATCATATTTGAGAGATGTTTTGACAGTTCGGTCATCAAAATTTTAGAACAAAGCAGTTTTGGCAGATGATTTGTTTGGATAGACAAACGGTGTCTGTTTGAGCCGAATTTTGGTCAATAGTTAAAGGACTCTTGGATCAAAATGCCTAGAAAAATTTGTGCACAATTGATCAGTATTTTGCAGGATATGGACTAATTACCGAGAGGTACAGAATCTGTGATTTCTCTGCTGACTACTATCATATCTCATATTAGAAGGTTGTGTTTGTAGCTTAGGTAATGTTAGCAATGTGATGATTGTAATACTTTAGATACCCTAGAGAAGACTCCTTGCACCCCTTTGTGTCTTGCTTTTGCCCTCTCATATCAATAATGCTTGCGTAGTCAAGGTGTTCTACAAAGTCAATTTGTGCCTTTTTGAGTCAAAAACAATTGGAAAGGTGTCAAACAACATATTTCAGATTACGAGTATGAGTTGTTGATTGACATTAGAAAGAAAGCTCCAATGGCAAATGTAGTGCAACAAATCTAATTTTGCGACAGTGCAAGTCAACCCAACTTACTGCGCCACTGCACCATGAAGGCAACTTGTGCTCAACCTGCTTAGTAGTGTATTGTTTTTCAAGTTAGCGTATACCTACAACTTTCATTGACCTTCAGAACACGTTGTCATCCTTCTTCAGCAAGAATTTCCAAGGTGGACTCGTCCTTGGGTACCTTCCATGTGTTTTTACCCAAGAGGTTGCCTCAAATTCAACCCAGATAAGTGTTGCCGCTTGGATACAAGGATTCCCTCAAATAATGATCATCGAAAACGCTAAGTCAACAGAGTCAGCTATCATATTCACCACTCACTCAACGGACTCAAATAATACAGTGTTATCATTAGAGAAAGTGAACTACACCCATGGAACATGATATAGTTTTCCATCGGTTGACATTTGAGTGATTGAACAGTTATGACCAGCATAGATATTTTCTCACAACCTCAGAGGACATTTACCCCATCTGCGATCTCATCCCTTATGAAAGGTTGTAATCAAGCTACATTGGTAGAGAACAGCTTTTTGAACTTTGTGAATGAACATGGAACCATTGTAATGAGTAGCTTTTAGAAACTTGTAGTCTAGTGCAAAGTTCACATGGTCCATGCTATATCCACTAGGGAAGTAGAGATTGTGGGTGATTGGTTTATGCTCCGTAGTACTCTTCATATCCCGAGAACAAACTGTTGTGCTATCTTGGATTCCTCCCAAAGTAACAATGCTTCATGGAAGCCAATGAAGGAAATTCTTCAGACAAAACTTACTATGAAGAACAAGTATCAGAAAGTGTCTTGACCAAATTAGCCTCTCTAATACTCCAAAATTAAGTAGCCTAACGCTATCACTGATGTTGGAAAAAAGATGACATGCTTCTCTTCCCTTAAAAGTCTTTCGCACTGAATCTTGGGGCAAGATTCCTATAAGGGGAGAGGGCTGTAACACCCCAGGTGTTTGTCACTAGTTAAGCAATGGATTTGAGCTCAAACATGACATGTTAAGTGGTGATGAAGGTGTCAAGATCAAATCTATAAGAGTGAGCTCCAACTTAAACTTGGGCAACACACCTTTGCTTGCATATTGGCCCTTTTCAGATATACACCTAAGTAATGTTGAGGGTGCTTCTTTCATGTACCTCACATCAATTTTCCACCCACATGGATGATTGGAAAAGTTTCATGAAGTTTGGAATCGAGAAGTCACATGAAATGATAAGTTATAATATTTCTTGGATAGCTTTATTAGGTGAATGAGAACATATGAAACATGACTTGTTATTTTACATTTTCCCTATGTGTATGGTTATGATCATGTGTGATTGAGTGCATGTGGTTGATGTTGGTCACTAAAATACCTTAGCTACACTTAGAATGCCTATTGGAGCAATGTTCATGTGGATCACTTCACCTAATTAAGCTCCTAAGTGATGATATGCTTGCTTTGACCAAGGATTTACATGTGACCAATGTTTGAAAGGATTGTGGAACCTTAAGAATGCTTCTAACATGTTTAGAATGTCACTAGGAACTACTTTGGTATTCATGACTAAAGCTAGTTTGGTCTCTAAGTCATACCTATAGTGTGAAGTACCAATTTCATGTGGTATGTTTGACTAGAGTTGAATTGCATTTTAGAAACTTTGCATGGATGTGCACCCTAAAACAAAGTTGTAGTACTTGAGGAGTGTAACAACTTTTATTTTTGAGTCATAGGCTAGTTCAGCTCCTAACATGCTTGAATTTGGATCACAAAGATCATTGTATTGCTGTTTGAAAACTTGGAAATATTTCTAAGTCTTTTAATGCTTTTCAGTTTTTGTGTAGTGTACTTTGGTGCCTCATAGTTTGAAAACTGTGGAGTTTTAGACGATGTTGATATTGGCAATGTTGGAGTTTACCCGTAGATATACAACATTTGTTACTACCTCTCGTGCCAAAACTAAACGGTTTAGGAGATAGAGAGGCGAGAAAATGGAGGTTCAATCGTGTGTTCAGACATTTTTGAGCTAGCCTGGAATTTTTGAATGTGGCCGACATATAGAGAGGCTTGCCGCCGCGTGGTTCCTCTGTGCCGCCCTCGCTTGCCACCTCGCCCCCACCTTTGTGCATGTAAACCGAGCGCTTGGCGCCCTCTGCTCCTCACTCGTGCTCGCCACTTCTCGCTCTTCTACTTGCTCTCATCGTCACCATGCACGCTGAACGGTGCGCCGCCGCCATGGCCGAGCAGTGAAGCTTGCCACCGCCGTTGTTCCCTGCCTCTGTGCTTCCCTTGCTCCTAGCCAGTAGCACCACCACCTCCTCATGGTTTCCCCAAAACCGTACCACCCACCCCTGGCCTCGTCGTCGTCAGGAGCTCTGCCGCCGCCGTGCAGTCGCCCGTTGTGGCCACCTATGCGCGTGGCTAGGCCACCTCGAGCGATTATGTGCGGGCCCCCCCTTGTGCTCTGCCGCCCCTTCTCCGCCGCCGACGAGCACCCCCACGGCCGGCCCCAACTTCCTCTGCTCCAAAATCCTGCCAGGGACCTTGGGTTAAAATTCGAAAGAAAGTAGGGGCCCAAATGCACATATATGACTTGTTTGAATAGTGCCTACAGGACCTATTCGCTGACGTTGATTTATATTTTCTGTAGGGACCCCGATGCAAGATCTACATCCCTTTTTCTTTCATTTATGCAGATTTGAATTATCATCTTTGAAAATTCATAGTAATTAGTAGAAAAATTGTAAAACAGTAAATGATGACTTTTTGGAATCCTTGTGAAGTTATCTATGCAGTAGATCTATAATATAGCATGCTTTAGTTTAAATAGTTTGCTGTAAAAATAGATTTATGCAGTTAGGTTTTTTATACTAGTTGCGTCTTGTCTTTTTCATAACTGTAGTTGTTTTGCTCAAATAATTGTGAACTTTTTGTGGAGTGCTACTAAGGTTATTCTTGATGTCTGGTAAAAATTTCATTATTTTACACTTGACAGTTTAAGATCTATAAAAATAACAAATTACCTGTATTGCTTTGCTCCTATTCTGAATAGTCCTACATGTTTGAATTAATTGGCTTAGGTAAGTTATGAATAATGACTTTATGATAATACATGAGTTGTAGTACTTTTCTTAATATTTTTAAAAAGCTAAATATCATGATTTTTGGTTAAGTAGATCTTGAGTTATAGTTGCTTAAATCTCTGTGGTTGTTTCTGCATAAACCCAGACAGGATTGCCTTGTTGGTACTGTGGGGACTTTTTAGTAGTACAGTTAGCTTTAGGTGTTTATAACAAAGTTGTTTAGAATTTGCTAAGCTTTCCAAAAAGTCTAGAACCACATTTATTGTACATGTAGAACTCTAGTTATAGCTGTTTAAAGTGACATGTTAGGTTCTGTCCATGTTTTGGACAGGGATGCATTCATTGGATTAATTGACCTTGTTAGCTGTAGAATGATCTTATGATGATAATAAGAAAGTTTTAGGTAACTTCATAATATTTTCAAAAAGTTATGATTCATGATTGTTGGAGGTCTACAACTCCAGTTATGCTTCTCTGAAGTTCCTATCAGTTTTATGTACCACTGTTGTTGGGCTGCATTTGTAGTTTTGCTTGTGCAATCATTTTTGTGGTGGAAATGATGTTTGCTGTGGTTGTAGTGAATACCAAAGTTGTAGCTAATTTCATAATCTTGCTTGTGTTCAAATTGCATGGACATAGGCCAGATAATGTTGGAGCTATAGATTTTGTAAGTTCATTGTCAGATTTTGCATGCTCTCTGTAGAGATCTGCATGATTGTCTTGTTTGACTTAGCTACGCTTTGAATCTTGTCTTATAGATAGAACAAGTGTAGTGCCTTTCATGAGCTTTCCAAATTGTTAAAGATCATCCCTTTTGGTGTTGTAGAGCTCCAGTTATAAGCTTGCGAAGTTGCATGGCAGAATCTGTCCAAGTCTGGACAATGGTGCTCAATTATGCTTGATTGACCTTGTTAATGGTATAATCACCTTGTGGTGATAATAAACATGTTTTAGATAATTTAATAAACTTTCTAGAAAGTTAAGGTTCATGCTTGTTTGATGTCTGTAACTCTAGTTTCACATTTTTGAAAGTACTACTACTTTTCTGTTCTAGTTCTGGGAAGATCTAAAACATTGGTATGGTTGACCTGGTTAGCTTTGGAATGAGATTTTGGTGATAATAACAATATTGTATGAAATTTCATTAGCTTTCCATAAAGTCTAGGGTCACCCTTGTTTGATGCGTATATCACCAGTTATGGATAAAACAACTGACTGTTGTACTGCTGTCTAGATTTCTATACATGTGCTAGGTGATTGCCTTAGCTTGCTTTTGTTTTGGCTAAACATGTTGGTTAGTTCTTGATTAATGCATGTGTGCAATGTTTGAACTTAAGTTCACTTGTGTGCTATGCCTAATATGTTTACTATCCCTTTATAATAGGTTGTGTGATGTTTAGTTAAATAACTCTAGGTGCCTATGTCTTGCATGGTCTTATGTTTGCCTTGAATGCTATTATGTGATGCATCTCATATTACCATTCTTCATATGCATGCACTTGCATCTTGCATCTCATCTAGGTACGCTAGATGAACCTGGTGAAGGACGGGATGTTGGAGCCGAACACTAAGATGGAAGGACCCCTGGAGTACATGCCTGAACAGGAGATGCTCACCAAGCGAGTGTCGTCTAACAAACACTAACCAAGTGTTGGATTCCAGGCAAGCTCCGGGGCATTCTAAGTCTCCCATGTTTTTACAAATATCTTGAGTATCTTTTATTGTTGATGATGCATTAAGTATAGGAATTGGTTAGAACCAATTGTTGCATTATATCCTTACCTTGTCCAGATAAAATCCTATGAATCCTAAATAAGTGTAGGATCGAATGATGCTTAGCTATACTTAGACCAGTAAAAGTTGGGTGATTTCCTGTCACCTGCGAGATGTAGGATGAGCTCTGGTCACGGTTGGCTATATTTGCTATCGTGGAAAAGAACCATGTGTTAATAATGAAAAGAGACTGGACGGGATGACAGTAGTGCTACAACAAGACATAGAGGTCTTGGGTGTGAATCTATCCCCGTCTGTGTCGTTTAAGGACCGATTCGCTATACGTCCTCATATCATGTTGAACGCAGCCTAACACTTAGCTGGCCGGATAAGTCGTTCCGACCGCGAAGCCTTGTAGTTCGACTCAGGCCAGGAACCGGGGGGTCATGCGTATTCTGGAGGCAGTAAGGATGTCCTTGGGGACATTGGCGTGAGTCCAAGGGGTCAGGTGTTTAAAAGTCCTGCACTTCCTGGTAGAGTGTCACCCTTGAGAATGCGGCGCTGTCTGGACCCGTGACTTTTCTTTTTTTCTCCTGAGTTGTACCAAAGATGACTTAATTGCGACCCTGACGAGGGAAGCAGGGTTTGTGTGAGGAATACCCCTCCAGCTGGATAGGAATCGATTCGAATCATCGGTTCTCTCGGATAGTGAGAACTTAACTGAGCAGCGGCAACGTAGATTCACTAAATTTAAAGATATGGTTAAATGATGATGATGATGATAATGATAATGATAATGAGCCATGAAATACCTAATATGGTTATTATTGTTTGCAACTTAATCAAGTGATTGATTAGTGCATGTGCTAATATAGATGGTAGGAAATGGTCAAAAGTCGCTGCTAGTACAGGTTAATAATGCTAATGATTACTCAAGCTTTTATGCAAAGAGGTTGTCCAGCAAGATCCACTAATAAAGCCTAGCATAATCCTTGGTGTCACTTTATTTCTGGTTTATGACAGGTAAGTCTAGCTGAGTACATTCGAGTACTCAGGGTTTATCCCACCATGTTGCAAGTGAAGTTCTCGACCTGTTGAAGATGGTGGCTAACCACCGGTGGGCTCGGTGACTCTATATTTAGTTCTCATCTATATGCTTTTGTCTGACGATGTCACTTATGCTAGCATTGTATTTGAAACTTATATTAATGTAGTTATTTGAAAACTATTATGTTGTTTTCATTAAGCGGTTTTGAAACCCAAACTTGTTTTATTATTGTGAACCCATTTGTAATATTATTTCCGCTGCAACTCTGCGTATGTGATGTGTATTTGCTTAATCACGCGATCTTGGTTGTGATGTTGATTTACCGAGGTCCTTCGTGACACTCGACAGACTACCGGGTTTATATAAGTGAAAGTATGTGCACGTCAACATGCTAAACGGGGACAACCGTACTTGATCTTATATAAATTGGACGGTTCTGTTACAGGGCACACCTAGAATATGTGTGGAACTGATGTATGATTATGCTCGCTTTCCACTATTTTGCTTGCAACGCTGCTGAGGCCTCTCTAGAAAAAAAAGAAGATATTGGACAGGTACATCAATAATATGCTCGTTTGGTTCCATAAACCTTATTGATGACATATAATCTGACTGCTCATTTCTATGTCAATTTGGGCCTCCATATCTCGCCACAATAATTCACAGGGACGATGTTTTGTCTGGTTGTGATTCGTTATATTTTTAGTACACTGGAGTCTGTGAACTTGATCGATCATATTTTGGTTTTGCACTGTTCAGAAAGAAGAAACTAGTAACAGAAAATATTTCTAGTAGCATTACCAATCTTTCTGGATGAGTCCAATTAATGTGATTGTTGGAAAGTCCTTGTAGCTTTTCCGGCGTGGGCCCTGTGCCCTACTGGTTTGTCAGGCTTGAGCCTTCTGCTCGCCTGGCACGTATGAGTAGCATGCAAAACCATGCTCTCTCACATGACTCTGTTTCTATAATTAAGTCTTAAGATCATTGTCCAGGTTGTCTCCACCGCGTACATATGTACTCCCATTGATTCAACAAACTGATGACTTGGTTATTTCGCCGTTAGGTCAGTGATGTGAATGATGCGTCCATCAGCATCAAACTTTCTTAGGCGTTGTCATGTCTTGTTCATTCAGACTGGGCAATCGGTTTAAACCAACATTTTGGTTCGGTTTGTTTGATTTCGCAAAATTTCAGTTCTCAAGAATCCAAAACCGATCGGTTGCAGTAAGAATTGAAAACCGACCAATTCAGTTTCAGTTTTGTACATCGGTTTTTCGGTTTAAACCGTACTAACCGAATCCTCACTGGTTGGAGTCGCAGATGCAGAGACGCTGCCGGAGCCGCTCGATGCCTCGCCGCTACCTGCTTGGTGCTGCCTGCAGCCGTTAGCCGCTGCCACCCGCGCGCCCGCTCGGGCTCGCCGCTGCAGCCGCCGCGGCTCCCTGTCCGCGTCGCTCGTAGCCGCCGCCGCCGCTCCTTCCTCGTGGCCACGCGCACACGCTCCCTGCTCGCCGTTGCTACGCGCCCTCTGCCGCCCTGCTTGTGTCGCCGCGCGCGCCCTACCGCCCTCCTCGCATAGTCGTGCGGTTGCGGCCGTGTCGCGCCGCCGCCAGGAGGCTAGGAAGGGCTGCCTGCGACGGTTTGGGACTTCAACGGGAGAAGACCAAGTGGGAGTGAGGGAGTCGGCCTGTGGAGGACGGGATTGTTCTCAGCGACACATGCGCTCAACTGGGCCGTGGACTGGGCTGGGATACGTGGGAGGGGGTGGCGTGTGCACGATTCATGTCTAGGACGGCTGTACGGGGTTGACATTTTTGTTTTCTCGGTGTTATGGTTCTGACGTGGGAACCGAAGCCATAACCGACGACCGAAGTTCTCAAATACACAAAAACCGAAACCGAACCGAAGAACCAAAAACCAACATTTCGATTTGGTTCGGTTCGGTTTTCGATTTTCCGGTGAAATGTGCCCAGCCTAACTGTTCATTTAGTGCTAGTATGCATACGTCGGTGTCATTATGCTTTCAGCATGTGATGCGTAAATGTAACATGCTCTCTATGCTCAGCATTCAAGCTAGGCACATTTCACCCGAAAACCGAACCGAAACCGAACCGAAAGTTTGGTTTTTCAGTTCTTCAGTTCAGTTTCGGTTTTTGTATTTGAGAACTTCGGTCATCGGTTACGGCTTCAGTTCCCACGTCGAACAGAACCATAACACCGAGAAACTGAAATGTCAACCCCGTACAACCGTCCTAGACGCGAATCGCGCACACGCCACCCTCTCCCACGTATCCCAGCCCAGCCCACGGCCCAGTTGAGCGCATGTGTCGCTGAGAACAATCCCATCCTCCACAGGCCGATTCCCTCACTCCCACTTGGTCTTCTCTAGTCGAAGCCCAAACCCTAGCAGGCAGCCCTTCCTAGCCTCTTGGCGGCGGCGCGATGCGGCAGTGACCACGTGACTACACAAGGAGGGCGGCAGGCCGCGCGTGGCGACGCAAGCAGGGCGGCAGGGCGCACACGACGACGGCGAGCAAGGACCGCGTGCTCGCGGCCGCGAGGAAGGAGCGGCGGCGGCGGCGGCTACAAGTGACGCAGATAGGGTGCCGCGCGCGGGGGCGGCAGCAGCAAGCCGGAGCAGGGCACGCGGGTGGCAGCGGCTAACGGCTGCAGGCAGCACCGAGCAGGTAGCGGCGAGGCATCGAGCCGCTCCGACAGCGTCTCTGCGTCTACGACTCCAACTAGCGAGGATTCGGTTAGTACGGTTTAAACCAAAAACCGATGTACAAAACCGAAACCGAATTGGCCGGTTTTCAATTCTTACTGCAACCGATTGGTTTTGGATTCTTGAGAACCGAAATTTTGCGAAACCGAACAAACCGACCTGAAATGTCGATTTAAACCGATTGCCCAGTCTGAGTCTGACTCAGCATCTGATGTGACAGAGGCAGTGGCCTTCGAATGCATATTGGCATCTGAATTTCATCGGTGAAGAATCATCTAGTAGACAGCTCCTGCACTACTTGTCAGTTGTCACACTGCTTTTTCATCGGTGAAGAATGGCATCCAGGATTAATAGGCGGATAGAGACATGTCTGAGAAACTAGCCACTGTCTCGTGTATCCAGCGCACCTCGCTGCTCTCTACTTTACTTCGTTATCTTAGCTAGTTAGCTTTGCTTAATCTCATGGAGGATGCAGCCCCATCCGGCCATGCTGCTGATTATTCGCTATCTTTAAACAACACCAAAAAATTTGACGAATCATGGCACTAATGATGTTCTTGTTTTAGGCATTTAGTTTGATACAAGCTTGATTTTTTCGAGAGCGCTGTCAAAGAGAACATTGCACTATCATCATGTACCTTTGCACGAGTTTCCCATATAACCTTGGCCAACTTATCTGGAAACTAAGCATCTATGAGGACATTTAACTATTAATTTCGCACAATTATGGAGAAAACGATGTTGGAATTTGAGTTGAGGTATCCTCTGCCCTGAAAACTGTTTGCTAGTGTACCAGCCACAATGACCATTGATAACAGTTTCAAATTTTCAAATAATTAGCATAAACTAATTTAAGCTTCTTGTACCCTCAGAAGTTTAAATAAGAATTTTGAGCCAAATATTTTAGTTTCAACAATAAACCCTTCTTCCTCTGACTGATTATTAACAAGAAAAACAACAGATATATCAACCTCCACAATTCTGAGAATAAAACCATTTCAGATAATTCTTTGTTCCACTCCATGTCTCCGTGCATACGTTTTCTGCCTTGTGTTTCCTTGTCAATCATTTTAGGTCCATTTTTTTCACAACATTTGTTCGTCCCATTTATTTATTATTCTGATAAACTTACTACTTGCACATCTTAGGATGCTCCATGCTGTTTTTGACAGAATTTCATTCCAGTGAACTGCAAAAAGAAAAGAAGAAAAAGCTACCGAAGAGTAGGTTCCCTAGTCCATTGAAAACTTTATGCATTTTCATATAGAGTAAATTGCACATTGAGTCCTTAAACTTTTGGGGTAATAACATCTATCTAGGTCCTTGATCTACCGCCGCCGTGCACAAATGGTCCAAAACCTGCCATGCCTGTGCCAGCATCAGACATGGCTATGCCAAGTGGCAGCTGGGCGTTGTGGCCGTACCAACTTCTCAAAAAAACCCTGCCCCCTTTCTCTTTCTCACTCCCAAGTCTTTGAGCTTACCCTCCTCGGCTAGGTGTTGTTGTAGGGCAAGGAGAGGCGGCGCCTAGGGGAACACGCCACATGGCGGCGTGCCTGGTAGGTGGTGGGTCTACAGCGCGTTGCCGTGGTCTGGGCACATGACAGCGGTGACGAGCGCCCACACGGTAAGGTGTTGCACGCAGCCCATGGAGTACACGGGATGCTGAGGCCCACCTCATGCAAGTGTTGCACAGTGAGTCTGGCCCCAATGGCCTACAGCTGGCGCTATACTTGGCCAGCTAGGCCAGGCCCGCTGGGCCGACCCAGGCACAACACTAAAAAAGCACAGCCGAGGCATGGCCCGGCTCGGCCCCCTTCGTGCTCGTGCCTGGCATGGACTGGTCGTAGTGCCGTGCCTAGGCCGCCATATTGGCCCGTAGTGCCAGCCCAGGCACGGCATGGCTTACAGGCCAGCACGATAACGGTCCAGTTGTTCTCAGTCGTTGGATTAACTTCAAGCATTTATCACCATTGGATGTATCTCTTGATAGAAAACCTAGGTATAAAAGCTGCCTCCATCATATTTCTCTCTCATTTTCCTCCCTCCAAGCTGCAGTTCTGTCTCGCTCCCTCCTTCTTCTGGGTCCGACCGAACCCTCTGAAAGCTCTAGTTTGGTTTTGGTGAATTGATAAAACTCTAAGTGCTAACCTAGTTTATCAAGTGATCATGAGATAGGTAGCACATTCCAAGTGGTGAAGCAAATGAAGATCATGACATGATGTTGGTGATGCCATGGTGATGATCAAGTGCTTGGACTTGAAAAGAAGAAAGAGAAAAATAAAAGGCTTAAGGCAAAGGTATAAATGGTAGGAACCATTTTATTTTGGTGATCGAGACACTTAGTGAGTGTGATCATATTTAGGTTCGATAGTTGTACTATTAAGAGGGGTGAAACTCGTATCGAAATGTGGTTATCAAAGTGCCACTAGATGCTCTAACTCAATGCATATGCATTTAGGATCTAGTGGAGTGCTAACACCCTTGAAAATGTTTGAGAAAATATACTAACATATGTGCACAAGGTAATACACTTGGTGGTTGGCATATTTGAGCAAGGGTTAGGAACTTCACTAGAGGAGTGTCTGCTTGTAGAGTGCGGACAGTCCGACGGTGCCACCGGCGTCCTATACAGAAAAGACGGAGGTCACTGTAAGTGACCGGACGCTGGTCTCAGAAGGACCGGCGTGTCCGGCCAGTAGAAGTAGCGAAGACGCTGGCGTCGGTCTCTGACCGGACGCTGGAGGGCTGCGTTCGGTCCCGCTGATGTGGCAGTGCACAGAGGAGACGCTGAGTGACTGGACGCTGGGTGAGTCCGGTCGTGCACGACCGGACACGTCCGGTCGTGATTTCTTGTTTCTGGATACTTACTGGAAACGACCGGACACTGAGATCTAGCGTCCGGTCACTTCACAGCAGCGCGTCCGGTCATCACTTGACCGTTAGGATCGGGTGCTCAGTATTTAAAGAGGGGACATGTGACGTGCATCGTGCGATCGAACACTGAGGTCCAGCGTCCGGTCAATCTGACCGGAGCATCCGGTTGCCCCGTGTTCAGTGCAGTGAGGAGCCCAACGGCTCTATTCGTGGGGGCTTTCTATTTAAGCCCCATGGCCGGCTCAAGCTCATTCTCTTGGCCATTTGCATTGACATAGCAACCTTGTGAGCTTAGACAAAGCCCTCTCACTCATCTCCATCATTGATTCATCATCTTTGTGAGATTGGGAGAGAATCTAAGTGCATTGCTTGAGTATTTACATCTAGAGGCACTTGGTGTTCGTGTTTTGCTGTGGGATTCGCTTATTACTTTTGGTGGTTGCCGCCACCTAGACGGCTTGGAGCAGCGAGGATCGTCGAGCGGAGGTTGGTGATTGTCTCTGGCTCCGATCGTGGTGATTGTGAGGAGTTCTTGACCTTTCCCTGGCGGAGAGCCAAAATGTACTCTAGTGGATTGCTCATGGCTTGTGTGATCCTCATCTTGTGTTGGTTGTGCGGCACCCTATTGAGGGTTTGGCGTGTGATGTCAATTAGCGCGTGAACCTCCAAGTGAGTGAATCGCCACAACGAGGAGTAGCATGCCGCAAGCAAGTGAACCTCAGTAAAAAATCATTGTGTTCATCGTTTGATTTCAAGGTGATTGGTCTTCATTTATATTGATTCTTGTGATTGATTGGTTCACTCCTCGACACGGCGGTATAAATATCTTGCTCTCTCTCTTTACATTACCGCAAACTAGTTATCAAGCTCTTTAGTGTACCTAGTTGTGAGAGCTTGTTAGTTTGGTTAGTGTGGCTCTTTAGTTAGTCTTTGAGAGCACACTAACTTAGTGTAGTGCATAGCTATTGTGTGGTTAGAGACAATAGAAACTAAAATTGTGGTAGGTGGCTTGCATTTTTATTAGGCTAGCGCAACACTTACTTCGTCTCATAATTGTCTAACCAGTTTGTTAAGTGTTGTTGTAGAAATTTTTATTAGGCTATTCACCCCCTCTAGCCATTAGGACCTTTCAAGTGGTATCGGAGCCGAGGTCACCGTGATTTGAGGCTTAACAACCTTCGGTGTAAAAATGGCTCAAATCAACAACATCAAGAAGCCACCCTAATTTGATGGCTCAAATTATCCCTATTGAAAAGCTAAGATGACAACTTATATCAAGTCAATCAATAGGAAGGTTTGAAAGGTGGTAGAGACAAAGATTGAGATTGAAGGTGAAGAGGCTCCCACCGCCACCAAAGAAATACTACTTCAAAATAATGACATTGCTCTTAGTGCCATCCATGATGCTTTAGATGAGAGAACATTTGAGCAAATTAAGAACATTGAGAGAGCTCATGAGGCATGGAAGAAGTTGGAAGAATCATTTGAGGGCACTCAAGCCATAAAGGGTGCAAAAGCATATATTCTCAAAGAGAAGTTTGTAAGCTTAAAGATGAAGGAGGATGATAGTGTGCCGGAGATGTTCCATAGGCTTCAAGTGCTTGTCCATGATCTCAAAGCACTTGGAGAAGAGGTGAAGAACAAGGACTTCTCCCACAAGTTCTTGAGATGTTTGCCTTCAAGATTTGACACATTGGTCACTATTCTAGTGAGGAGTGGTTTGGACACCATGACACCAAACCAAGTGTTGAGAGATGTAATGACCGATGATACATATAGAGATGATGATGAAAAGGAAGAAAAGAAGGATAAGAAAGATGAGAAGAAGAAGAGCGTGGCATTCAAGGCCACATCATCCAAGGGCAAGGCAAAGCAAGAAACATCAAGTGAAGATGATAACTCATGAGATGATGATGATGATGATGAGAAGATGGCTCTCTTTGTCAAGAAATTTGGCAAGTTCATGAAGAAAGGGTACCATGTTAGAAGAAAGAAATCTTCATCCAAGAATAAGGAAGAGCCAAGAAGGTGCTTCA